>NW_004955410.1:3544005-3641027 GCF_000276665.1 Chinchilla lanigera
GGCTCCTGCGCTATTCCCTTGTTCTTTACATTTCTAAAATAACGGGTCTGAAAGGGGGAAAAGCCCTGGGCGCTCCTCCGGAGCGGGCGCGCGGCGAGGCGCCGGGAAGGGCCGGGAGCGTCCTCCGCTCTCGGGCGGCGCGGGAGAAGCCGAGCCCGGGCGCACCGAGCTGTGCACGCACCGAGTGCGCTGAATCGCCCGTCAGGCCTTCTGGGAGAGCGTTTATTTTGGTTCTTGAAGCTACTTCAAAGCTTCGCAGAGTAGGTTTACTTAAGTGGATGAGTCACTTTAATGCATTTTACATAACAAAAATCAAAGCCCGAGGTGGCCTTCCCGGTGCCCCGCCGCCGCGCCGAGCTGCGCGCTGCCCTTTGTTGGCGAGGCCCGGCCGGGCTGCCCTGCCCCGGCGCGTCTGCTCTTCGCGGGCCGAGCCTGCGGCGAGGGCCTGAGCGCGACCGTGTGCGCCGCCGCCGTGTCGGCGCGGATCAGAGGCTGCACAAGCCCACCCGGATGGGAAGAGCGTCTCAGGTTTCTGTCGCTGATTTACGGTAATGGCCCTCTTCGGATAATCGTCCGTAGAAATGATTGCGAATGCTTTTGGGCACGAAGCGAAAGGGTCAGTGCCATCTGTAGATCTTCGCTGAACTGACAGGTGATCCAACTGGATATTTTTAAACAGCACAAGTGGAAGAATTCCCTGAAGAGGCTTCGCCACTCATTCTTGTTAAGAAACCACACTCTTATTTATTTAATGCTTTCAGTGCTTTTGTAGCTCGGCCTATTAAGGGGGAACTCAAGTGACTGGTGGCTGGTCTCTTCCTGAAGTCACATTCTAAGTGTGCTGGGCTTACGCATTTTGAAAGTGTCGTTTTAAAGAGAATTCGCCCGTAGTGCTGTCGTTCGGGGGAGGCGGCGTTGCACTGGCGAAGAGCAGGCCTTTCTGAGCGCAGCCTGTGCCCCTTGAACGCGCTGGGGTGCGATCTCCGTGTGAAATCCTCACTCTAGAAGGTCGGCAGTGAGGCTTTCCTAAAATAAAGGTAACTAGATTTTCACGGCCAGACACTTACTAGGGATGAGAAACACGTACATGCTGGGCTAAAAGGAGGAGGACGACCCCACCATTTATTTTCTGTGAAGGGATTTGGCTTTCTTTTTAACAATGGAAATACCAGGTATTTTCACATTGTCGAGGCATTATTTCCTGAACAAAGAACAGATTTGGTAGAGCTAGGCCAGCCTCCCATAGGTGCTGTTAGCAATGTTTTTGGATGGCTTTTGCGTCTACTAGTGTTTCCTTGAGAGGTAGCCAAACCGTCTTCTGGGAAGGGAGAAACGACAGGTGACATATGTCCTTGTTAGACTGAGAATAAGTTTTATGAAATTTTTAAAAATGGCATTAATTTCGTCAAAGATGTTGCCGTTTGGTTTTGGAAAGATTTCATTTGTGAGGATAAATCTTTTGGAAAAAAATCAAGTTTATAAAAGCTGGGTAAAAGAATAGTAGCAGTCAGTAAAGGCAAATTAGTATGCCTTTGTGTGTACGTGGATCTGGAGATTAGTAATTTTTTTATTGTTGGCCAACTTATTTTTCAAAAAGTAATAGGAGAAGTTTTATTATCAGAAGAGGGAGAACATGCCATTAACACGCTATCAAATTAATTAGGTACTAATTGAAGTTGGAATGAATTACAATTAGTCATTCTGTTTTCAAAGTGTTAATGATAGAAGGAGGGCTTAAGTTTTATTATAATTAAAGGTAAATAGTGTGTCACTCTAAATAACTGCCTTAATTTTCCACTGTTCAATTTAACAGAAATTTGAATACAGCATATTTTGAATTAAAACAGTTAAACTATTCTAAGAAGTAATACTAAAAACCTGTAGTAGTATTTTTTTCAGACAAAGGAATTTTGGTAACAATTCTTTTTCTGCATTGGATATTTCCTTTGGAAATATTTGTCTCAGTAGGGTGTGACACAAATACGTGATATGGTAGCAACCACCTAATACATATTGGTTGTGTTTTAAATAGAAAATATATCATTTTTATATCCTATTATGCATATATTATTTTGGTGTTTTACAAATGTAGTTTTCAAAAAATACAGCTCTTTTTTCTAGAATTAATTTCTCTGCACATACGTTAGAACACGTCTACTTTAAAATTCAGAATTACGTATATGATAAACAGTACTAATGTTAATTGAAATGTTTTTAATTTTAGAACTTATTCATAAACCAGTTGTTTAAAGCATTGTAGTTGTACTGTTCACGTTAAACTTTTATGTCAGTCCTATTAAAATGGCAATCAGTGAAAAGTAATTGGCTGACAGCTCATTAGTGAATGGAGATTTTTAATATACACTATAGAATGGTGTAAGTATATAACTAACCGATATAGACGTCCACAGAAAAAGCATAAAACCTCGTAAAAGGCTAGTGTTTTGAGTATTATTTACTTAACATACAATTTTCTTTCCATTGTTAGACATATTTGTATTTAAAGGCCACAGAAAAGAAATTTCCATGTATTGTGGCATTGGAATGGCTATCTATTCCATGTGTTAGAGTGACATAGTTATTCTCACTTGAGTTTGGCAATTTCTATTTATGTGCTTTATACTCAAACACAGAGAAATGTGCCTTATAAAAATGGGCTAAAATATTAAATATATGAAAATCCTAAAAAAAATGAACACTAACAAATCTTTTGTTCAGACCTTTAATTTATTCTCATCATCTTGGCCATGTAACACATATTATTCTACAGGTGTATACCTAAACATGAAATGTAAATATATTTTCCGTATGAGTAGTATCATGATGTTAAGTGTGCTGTTGTTACAGGTTGGTATATATGTAGCTATTTGCATTAGCATTCCAATGAGTATTAGGAAGACTGAAATAAATATAATTTTAAAAAATTTGAGGAAAGATACAAGAAGCTGAGCTTATAATTACTTATAAAAAGGAAATAAATGTTCATTATCTTTTTATGGCTTGCATTAATTTTAATTTAACAAATACATATAAAACCAGACTGTAAAGCATGTAGTTCATTTATAAAATAGATATAAACTCATCACTCTTTTACTTCAAAGAAAGCTGCTGGATAGACATCTTTCTGTTATTAATCCAACAATAACAAGAGAAATAATATAACAACCTAGTACTCTTCTAGAGCTTGCAGTTTTTGCAAAGCATAAGCAAATGCAAATTGTGTTTATTCAAATTTGGTATATGCTTTTATAGTGTGTATTCATTAAAAACAACAATGTATTTAGGTTTTCTAAAAAATAATTTAAAAATTTTGCTCACAAAACCTATATTATCTGACTTACGTATTTTGTGGTGCATCATTATATAAAATTTATAGCTAGGGTTTTTCTTCTCTGTTTTTCAATACAGATGCAAATTTCCGAGAAAGTCATCCGTTTTTCTTAATTCGTGCCTTATTTCCTAGTGTGTATCTTCCAGCTGTTTGTAACTTTAAACTGGAGACTTAAGAGGGTAGTATAAAATATATATTTTTGTAACTATGCAACTTGTTAATCTTTTTTAGTGGCTTATGTATTTGGGCATTACCAGCTTTCACATAAGCATTGATAGAATTTTGAAAAAAAGTCAGAATGTATTTCCATATTTCTAGAAAGTACCGTTGAAACACCAGCTTTTCCTCATGTACTCCAGGAGAGCTGTCCGGATGAAGCTGCACACAGCCACTGAGCTGCTTACTGTGAGAGCTCGGTTCCATTATTCCCAGCCCGCGTGTACTTACAGCTTGCAGTGTGCAGCAGACCTGGCGCGTCAGTGCATCCACCCCGCCTCGCATGCATGGGATCTAAGCAGGGCCACGGGCATCCCAAGCCTTTCAAGCAGTTGTTTTTCCATCGCTTGGAGCTGGGCCTCAAAGGCAGCCATGTAGCTTACACTTGATTCACTTTTTCTTTTGTGTGCATTACCACATGAACATGATAGTGTCATATTGTTTATGGCATGGAAAGAAAAAACTGATTCACATGATTGTCAACAGAGTAGTAGGGGTTAGTAGTTTGTGAGCAAAACGGGGTAAAGATGCTGTATTTGCCGTGTTTCCCTTGGGGTCCAAAAGATTAACATTGCATAATTAGATACTTTGTCTAGTTTGTGTACTTACAGTATTCTGTTTAATGGACAGTATTTTGCGTGTGAAGCCATACCTCTATGTGTATATGCATACATATGTGGATTACAAAGAAAGCCTGTGTAAGGTATGTTCATGAACAGGCTTCATGCTAGCATATTTCTGGCAACCCACAACTGTCTTCAATGTTTAAATCTCATTCAGGGTATTTTTATAACACTAGCATTTAAGAGTAATTGTCAAGAGAATGACAGGACCCCTTGTATACAAAAGCAACTTGAAAATGCTCAAATCCTGTAGAGATTAACAGGCTTGGTGCGTAACAGAAAAAAGAAAGACAGATGTGCCATCTTTTAACAAAACAAGGGTAAGGAAAAACTGTTGCGCTCCTATCTTGGGCACCTATTAAGAAGTTGTTTGTCTATTAAACCATTTTACTTTCGCATTTGGATATGCTGTGCTTTGAAATCTGTAAGAAGTACATGTACTTGACAGTGTCATAGTTTTGAAATGAGAACAAACGTGCAGAGGTTTTAGAATCGTATCTGTGAAATATAGACTCAGGTGTTTCTTCTTAGCAATCTGCATCTTTTGAAGTAATTCAGTACAAAAGAATTAGCTTCTCTGGGCAGTCAAAAACGAGTCAAGGAGTGGCTGTTGCTCTTTTCAGTTCTGTCGTTCACTTGTATAGATTCTAACAAGATTATAAACAAAGAAAAGATTGATATTGCGGTCTCAATATACCAGCACACTTTCATTTTTCTGTTCCAGTAATTCAGAATCAGGCTGTTTTATGTAAAGCAATATTTGAAGTTCTCATTGAATATGAATGTGGGATATTTCTGGCTAAATGTTATTTTAACATTTGCTTCTCCTGATTTTTCTTTAACCATATGCTCTGTGGATTAAAAAAATTAGGATACATTTAAAATTCTATATTGTAAGTGGAAGAGAAATTTAAACTAGACATAATGGCAGTGGAAAATAATGGTGTTGGCCATTTCAAAAGCTTCAGTTCAGAGGATAATCTCAGTATCTATTTTAGTTCTTTTTCCTAGGTAATTAAAAATTTATTGTGGTGGTCTCCTGGCAAATGAAGAGACTTAATTCCTGTATTTTCCTATGCAAATAATTAATTCCTAGTTTTTCTTTTGTGCTCCTACATGCATATTATTACCACTAATCATAATTTATAATTTGCACAGAACATGAAGTCTTGTGGGAAAATTTTGGAATTCTTTTCCTGCAGGTAACCATGACCCGACTGTTAGAAGTTATTTTCTTTTATACAGTGGACATTTCCATTTAAGGGAATTTTTGAAGGGATTTTTATACACCGATAAATCTCCAGCACCTAATTGACAGTTCCCTCAAACACGTCAAGCAGTGTAGACAATTGTTTCCTTTGACATTTGCCCACATACTGTGGGGATAATTAGGGGAAGACAGAAAGAGCTAATAAAATTGTTCTTTTCCAAGGTGCACACTGTCAGGCTGTGTAAAAAGCAATGGTTAAACAATAATGCTTTACTTTGAGAGTTAAAAGAGGGAGAGCTCCATACAATGCCAGGGGTCAGGCACACGGGAAGAGCTCTTGTTCTGAAGAAGTGATCCGCAGGCCCCTGTGGTGTGCCTGCTGTGAGAGGGAGGTCCAGAAATGAGGAAGAAAGGCAGTCCTCAATGGCACAAGGTGAAGATGCACATTAAAGACGCTAAAGGTAGTTGCTTGTTTTCCTGTTTTCTTCTTTTTTCCCCATCTCCTGTGTGAGCATAGTTGTACTTGAAATGCTGTTCACCAAGCATTATATTCATTTTTCGAGCTGAACTCTTCAGACATGGAAATAAACCTTTGGGAGTAATGACAATAAAATTGTCAAGATCTATACAAAGTACTTAAACATCCTTACTTTTAAAATAATACCCTGGAGAAATGGTTCATTGGGTAAGAAAAATTAGTGTTATATTTTACTAAAAGCTTAGGTGCTAATTACGAAGAATGAAATTCTGTTAGTAATTTTTTCATTAGATTACAAGAAATGCAATAACTTGCAGATAGGCAGGCTTCTAGTAGCATACTATTTAGACCTTAGAGTAAATAACACAACTCATTTTGAGAAACAGTTTTAATTTACTATCTCTTTTAACGTCTCTCACTTCAGATACTTTTAACAAATATAATTTAATTCAACAGTTCATCCAATTATTATTATTCAGTGAGAATTATGGGTTGTGCTGAGCTATATTGTGAAAAGACAGATTGAAGAAGTGAGTTTGTCTCCATGCGGTGCAGCCATAAGTCCAAGCTGAGCATGAGCACTGATATATCAAAGCATGAACAAGGAGAAGCTACAGCGTTAGTTAAAAAAGCATGATCTAAAGAAAGCTGGTCTGCTCTGGGTTAGGCATGGACCTTGAGAATGGGAAGGAATGCTGATGGGCTCCTTGGCTTGGTCCTGGGTTTCTGCTGGGATCCTGAAAGAGTGGATTTTGAATCACAGGAGGAAGAATATGCATTAATGAGGGACACGTTGTGGCAGAGGCGATGAGAGTAGTTAGTAAACTGGTGCACTGTCTGCTGAGCAAGACATGCTTATGGTCTAAAACGGAAGCGTGGCCCTGAGAAAGAAGGCAGACTGGTGCATACTGGAGAAGGGAATTTCAGGCCTTGGTGGGTGTGGGATTTGGGAATCAAGAAGAGAAAAGTTGGAGTTGATGCTAGTCTCTGACTGATAGATCATGTGTCATTAGACTTTGTAAACTAGAGAACACAGTAGGAATCCAGGCTGCTGTAGGGGTTGGGGTGGTGGGCGCATTGCTGGATATTCTGAGTTCGCAGTGTCTTGTACCTGTGTGTTAGGACTCTGCATCTGAGGGTGTGTGGAGGTGCACTCAGAAAGCAATGGCCCTGAAGCCTGGACGAGGCTGCATTCATTTACTCAGTATCCTCTATGTAGGCACTGTGAGTTGCAAAAGAAGAGCCTTGATCTACAGTTTGATGCTGCAGAGAAATGAAACAGATGGCCCCATTAAGGGTGTCATCCAGCCAGGGACACAGCAGAGCAGTCTCAGCAGTGGCAGAGCAGAAGCAGGTTTCAGTGGCTCAAGGAGTTGAATGAAATTGAGAACAAGGAGATGGCCGATGCAGATCATTCTTCGAAGAATGTGGTAATAGGAGAAAAGTGAGAGATAGCCAATTCAGAGTAATAACAGTTATATTAGGCCACTTGAGATTAGAGATAGAGGAACATTACAGACCCTCTTAAACCAAAAGGGACGTCTTTGTAAATGGTGGAGCTGGATGACTGCTCCTGGAAGTGGAGGCCACGGTTGTGCCAGTCACTGCACAAAAGGCTAACACCACCACCCGGTCACCTCCGCTTCTTTGCTTGTCATCTCCTGTCTGGTTTTTCTGTGAATTGGTTTTATCTGTGCTCCAGTACCTGAGGTATTAAATGGTTGTAACGGGATGTGTTTTCTGTATTGCACCTTGATTGAACTTGTGCAGAAGTTTAGACAAAATTGTAGCCTCCCAAAGAAATTGGCTTGGGAGTCCTTAGATAGGCCAGGTGGCCATCAATATAGCCCAGTCCGCTGTGAGCAGGAGTTGGAATTTGGAAAACAGACTCTGGTTGCCTGGCCTGGACTGCTTTTCTAAATCTGGTCTGATCTCAGAAGGAAGTAGTAGCGTTACTTCCCTAGCTGCAAAAGGCCAGCGGCTGTTACTGCTGGTAGTGGAAGAGGCAGGCAGTTCCTGGAAGAAGGTGTTGGGGTGGGGAGCTTGTGGGGAGCTTGTGCAGAGCTAAGCAAGTATTACCAGAGGGGAGATTTGAGCTTATCAGAGGGAGTAGACCAAATGGCAGAGAGATGAAAGTGATGAAGGAGGTGATGATTGATGGGTGAATGTTCTGATAGAGGCAGGTGAGGAGGAATCAAGACTAAACACAGTGTCTGACAAAGTAACTTCTGAAATATAAAAGAGCCTTGAGAATTGAAGCAGATGGTTGGAACACAGGATAGACACAAGTTTAATTTACTGGAGATGTTTTCGGAGGAATGTTCCAAATTATGTATTCCATTCTCAAGAAGGAATGACATGACTCAAAAATGTACACACACAGATATTAGTAATATTCACATTTTGAGATGCATGAACTAGAGGCTTTTATTTTTGGTACTTGGTAATAGCAGGATCCCAGTTCATCAGCATGCTCTCTTTGGACATGGCCACATTGCTTCTCCCTTGTCCTTACGTTTCATTTACCCCTTCCTTAGGAGACACAGCATCTTGAAGATGCATGCAATTTTACATAATGTCATTAGATTTTATAGATGCATATACTAATGGACAAAAGATGTTACAGTAATAACCCTGAAAAGGGAACAAATAAAAGAACAGATAGCTCCTGTCTTTGGCAGTTTAACGTCATTTATTTATGAACCTTCAGGGAGGTTGTGGTAGTTAACTGCCTTTTTTAGGGTGGCCCCGCATGTCCAGTCTTCAGCAATTTGAGCTGAAAGATTCTTGTCAAGGAAACACAGTAATAAACCTGATGAGGTACGGGATCGCTGGCGGAGAGAGTGCTCCTGCAGGGCATGGTTGTCAGCCCTTCCTGAGGCCTCTTAGGTCTCCTGAAGATCTAGGAACTACTGGCAGCTGCCTGCACAATTTCCTGAGGCTCCGAGATGAGTGAATGAATGAATGAATGAGTGAGTGGTTAGGCTCACTCATGCCAGCAGATCTAAGAATCAGTCTTGATCTAATTGGTCCTACTGCACTGTGGAAAAACCACCCTTGTGGTTTGTGGCAAGAGATGAAAAGAGTTTGAGTTGGGCTATTTATTTCCCTTTTGTGACTTTGCCCTCTCTCTCTCTTTCTCTTTGTCTCTGTCTCTCTCTCCACCACATTGGTAAAGAGTTTATTGGAGCTAATTTTGATGTCTCTGTCTGCAGATCTGAACACTAATAATGACTATGAATCACCCTTTGATTATTATAATTGTGCTTTCTGACATTTGTGCACTCCTGTATATGCCAGGCTCTGTGAATGAAGTAATACCCTGCATATTTTTAATCCACCTAACCTTTAAGCCAGTCCTCTATGCTGTCTTATTATTTTGTGTTTCTTAGATGAGAAAACTGAAATTTACAGCATAAAGAACTTCTCTGAATGCTCTTAGGAGCAAGATTCAATGCTGTGCACTTGATTCTGAATCCCTGGTAACCCTCCGGCTGCTGTTGCCTTTTTTTGGTGCTTGGAAGTTTTAGTGCTTGTTTCCTTACCTGGCTGCAGATCCTCACGAGGACACTGGGGAAGGCACGGAGTCAGTCTCAGGGGCAGCAGAGCTAACCTGAGCCTCAGTTTCTCTGCTTGCAGAAGCATGGCAGTGTTATTCGTGCCCCTGCATCACAGTTGCACCATGGGGAATCAAGGGAGCGACAGTGTGGGGTCCTTGAAGGGCTGCTTACTGCCCAGGCGCTATTACGTGTGCTTCGTGTGGCTTCTCTGCCTCTGAGAGACCGTGAACTGATGGCCATGGTTTAGTGAAATGGGTTATTGTGTGAAAATGTCCTTGGGCCATGAGAAACACTGGAAGTGAGTGGAGGGAATGAATGCTTAGCAGACCTCACAGATGTGTGTGCCTTTCATCCTGTGAGGGAGATGAAGGGGAAGGTGCGTGGAGTGCAGTGACCAGCGTAGAAGCATTTGTCTCCAGGTTGAGGGCAGAGTCGAGGTCTTAAAAAGGACCAGGAAGAAAGCGCAACCCCCAAGGGGTCTGCGGGGGTTCATTCTGACATTGCAGCTGGCACCTGTTGGAGGAGCACTATGCCAGGGGAGGGTGAATCTATTTTAAAAGCCGTAACTTTGCCACTGATAACCTCTCATTGTGCAGGATGTGAGCTTCCAGCCTCAAAACAGAATACTTGAAAGTTAAGACAGCAGTCTGTCCGTGATGTTTATACAGCGGAGTCCAGACTTCCCTGCAGCCTCAGCAGTGAATAGCGACATCGAGACCAGTTGCATTTTTTAAACAACCCAACACAGAAGTCAGCACAAACCTGTCAAGAGCAGCTCCAGATGAAGCTGGGCATGGTGGCCCAGGTGTGTAATCCCAGCGCTCGGCAACTGAGGCAGGAGGATCGCCATGAGTTTGAAACCAGCCTGAACGATGTAGTTCAAGGTCAGCCTGAACTACATAGTGAGACCCTGTCTCAAAAAATGAAAAGAGCAGAAAAACCAGTGTTCCTTTGACTCACCAGGTGATGGAGGTCTCACTTGTGGAACCTCGTCCCTTCACTGTTCAGTGAGTTGAGCTTTTCATAATCATTATTCCCTTCTTAGCAGAAGGGAGGCACTTAACATATCTGGTGTAAATTTTGATTTGATTTGAGGAGAAAGAAGTGCTTTGGATTTAGCTCTGCATTGATACCTTGAGGAGGAAGAACAACTTGATGAGCACAGGGGCAGTGCGGAGCCAGTTGCCTTCTCACGGCAGTGGTTCTGACATTTGCCACAGAAAGGAACGTGTAAAATTCTTATGATGTTTGTCACTTTCAAAATACCAACCCTTCTCACCACGTTATATTAGAATTGACTTAAATTTGCATCTGCCAAATGTTAGGAGACTCCGGCAGGCACAAGGGCTGCAGGAAGCCCAAGGTGGCAGCACGACCAGGGTGTGTGGATTGCTGTAAATTAAACGCACTGAATGCTTCGCTGCGTCCCAAACACCTGATTTTCCTGTCCCAATAAACGTAGAGATTGGAATTAATTTTCATGAGGCAAAATTTTATTGTGCATGTGTAGCTCAGTTCCCAGGGGACTAATACATGGGTACAAAGGTCTACCAGTGAGTAATTGTTGAAAATTTATATTAATCCTCAATGGTAATAAATAAACATAAGGGAATGGTAACTCATCACAGGGCAAACCATGCATGATAATTTGATGAGATCATTCATCTCCTTAAATTATCGAATGTGACACAACCTGTCTGTGTGGTGTCTACAAGCCAGCTGAGTCCCTGGGTGTCAATGACCGTGACAAAGGGCCTGGAGCCTTGGATTTGGTCCTGCCCCGTCTGGATTTTTCCACAAGTGAAGTAGATGGTCTCCTGCGTTCTGGTCAGACAGTACACAGAGGGATCTGAAACTTGGGTAAATGGGCTGCCTGGGATCTGTATTTTTTCTGCCTTCTGTTTCTTGTGCACTCCTACCCCAAATGCTGAGAAACACAGAGCTTTACACATAAATATCACAGTGAAAGTAATACAAAATGCACAGGAAATTACAGTTATTATAAAAAATGAATACAATATGCACATGGATTCAGATGTCTTACACGTATATCAGATATCATAGGCATGCAGAGGCTATCTCACACAGATATCTTCTACACGTAGGGTAAATCTCTAAAATGCACATTTAACCCGTAGAAAACCTAAAGATGTTTTGTACTAACCAGAGCCCCTCCATGCACACGGAGGACCGTTAATTGCATTAGGGTTGATCAAGTTATCAAAGTGGTTGAGATGCATAAGGATAGTTTTTAATGTTTTCATTCTGCACTTCCACACCTTCCACGCGTTGGTTCCCTGTTGAACTACTTGACCCCCAGATGCGAGGGCTGCTGACAGGCAGTTTAGTAACGCTGGAGCCATCCTAGTTTGGTTCTGGAGTTCAGACGTCTAAAGGGTGGAAGGTTAGGACTTGATTTAGATTAATGGCTTCCTGTGGCACAGCCTGTGGGGTTTTGGAGAGTTAACTTCCTAGAGTTTCACCTTCCTGCGGGTAAAAGAGTTTCACCCTGCATATGTAAGGCAAATGATGGAGCATAAACGGGAGGCCATCAGGTATTTGCCTGGGTACTTGTAGAGTTTACTGAGTTCACTGAACGAGAAGAGTAGACAATGCTAGGTCTCTTTTATCTTTTTTTATTCTCACGTGGAGCATTTTCTTGCAGTTCTAATGCACTCTGGAGCAATCTGTGGAGACGATGAAGGGTATTTTCTTTAAACAATCTCCTGAGTCTTTGATTTCAGCAGATTAGCCCGCTGGGATGACTGTGCCCTGGATGGGCAGAGGCAGGGGAGGCCAAGTGAGGAAACAGCACCCAGCCCGCTCCTTGCCTCGTGAGACGGAGTCTAGGATTGCTCTTGCTGTGTGCTGGGGCTTTTGTCGGAGGGTGAGTGCTGCATCACAGGAAGAAGTGGCGGATGGGGTCAGCTACCAGCTGGACCCGAACTTCTCCATTTACCAGATCAGAGCGGACTCCTGAGCAGGTCCTCAGGTCTCCTGCGTTTCCAGTGCGTGTAGATGTGGGGCCCGCGGGGTCAGCAGCGCTGCCTCCTGAACTGTGTGTTCACAGTTTGTGCTGTGCGTGCGTACGGACTTCCGATTCAACCAGCTGGCTCGGAGGTGGGCCTGGAGGCCTCTCTAACCAGGCCTCCTCGCCTGTACCACAGGGCAGCAGCACACGAGAGAGACATTTGTGAGTTCTGCTCAGTGGGGTTCATGGCCACTACCATGCTAGGGGTGCAGAGAGGTGAATTCCTTCCTACCTTCTCGTGGCTGGGACAAACTACTTGACACCCACAGGTTAAAGGAGGAGAGGCTTCTTCTGGCTCACAGTTGGTAGAGGTTCCAGTCCATAGTTGGCGGCTCCAAGGCAGAGGGGCATCGCAGAAGGGCCTGGAAGGTAGAAAGCAGGCTGGGTATTTAGCTGTATCTCCAGCCCACGTCCACAGTGACCCACCTCCTCACATGAGGCTTCCCCTCCCAACACCACACCCAGCCGTGGACCACAGTGGAATAATCCAGTCCCACACATCAGTGATCCACTCACCTCCCCAAGCTCCACCTGTGAGCCCGTGAGGCTCTGGGGGGACACCGCGGTACGAACTGTCCCTTAGATGCTGTTGAACACGGGGGTTTAATTCTCTAGTGAATTTGGGTAGTGAGATAAAAGTGTGTATTCAAAGCTCAGCTCTGCATTTGTTGGATGAGTAACTTGAGCAGATTCTGTCTTCCTGTTGCTAAAACTTTGTAGGGGTCTGCCGAGGAGTAAAAATGGTAATGGCTGGGTGTGGTGGTGCCACCTTATCATCCCAGCATTCTGGGAAGCTGTGGCAGGAGAAACACAAGTTCCAATTCCACAGGGACAAATTAGTGGGACCCTGTCTCAAAGTAAAAACTAAAAGGGCTGGGATGTAGCCCAGTGATAGAGCTCCTAGAGACTCAATACCCAGTACTGAAAAAAGTAAAAAAATGTAAGAGTTCCTGTCACTTCTCGGTCTGGGCTAAGAGGAGGGGTGGTGAAAACGCTGGCTCATGGGAAGCACTGCAGCCGGAAGCCCTGGGCCGGTGCGAGCTGATGGGAGGCAGGAGAGTGGGTGGACTGCGTGTTTGCTCCCCACACAGGGAAGTGTGAGCTCTGCTGGCCGTGCACAGTGAGCATGAACCCAGGACCTTGGCAGCCTGGCCTCCCACGGCCGCCGCCCAGCGCCGCCTCAGAAACCCGGTCTTCCGCCCGTGATCACTGTGCATGTGTGTGCTGACCAGCAAGTAGATCTTTCTTGGTAGCTGGGAATTCCAGGGCCTGTTACCAAACAGGTCACCCTCTCTCCCCGACCCTGTTTTAGTTTCCTCTCTTGTGATCTCTCTGGGAAAAAAAGAGGAATCAAAATATGTCCTGTACAGGTACAAATTCCCTGTGATGAATGTGATCATTATGTAGATCTAAAATGTACCAATAAACTTCATTGAAAAAAACCTTGTACGCAATACAGTAACTGCCATACTGTGTGTAACATAGCATAAGTCCTCTTTATCCTCTCAGCTGAGCAGCAAATACATCATCATAGGTTACATGGAATCATAAGTGGATATCCTGAAATTTCTAGAGCAGAATACAAACTGGGTACAGGGTGCTGCTTCAGACACTGGCCCTCAGTTGTCAGGCAGAGTGTGGAGGGGAGCTGCTGGGCGATGTGGACGTGTGGAAGAGGCCTGTGCAGGGTGCTCTGCTGCGGCCCCGCGGTGACCGAGGACCAGTTCCACTCCTGAGGTGAACTCAGAGAACCTGGCCGAGCTGCTGGGTCCTCAGCCTCGGAGCAGACGTGCTGGGAGACCAGCGCCTGACCACCAGCTTAAGGGCCGGCAACTCAAACACACCAGACAGCTCTATAGAGGCATTGTGTTACAAAATACATCAATGAAATGAGCCCTAGGTTTAACATTCGGTGATATGAATTCATTTACTTAGGTTGGGTGGGGATTTTCTGTGTGCTGTGATCCTACTACAAACTTAATGGCTTGAAATCACATAGGTTTGCTGTGATGAGACTCACTGTCACATGTTATTGTGTGTCTGTCATTCCATGAGTTCCCCAGTGAGAGGTCCTAGTGAGGCTTTTGCAGCCCTGGGGGTTGAACCCAGGGCCTTGTGCACATGAGGCAAGCACTCTACACTGAGCTGCATCCGCAGTCCCTAGTATTTTATTTCAGGACAGGATACTGTTAAGTTCCCTAAGCTGGCCTTGAACTTGAGTTCCTCACTCAGGCATTACTCCCCAGTGGCTGAGAGTGCAGGTGAGCGCCACAGTGCTGGCCATGGTGAACCTTCGGCCGGGCGCTCACACGGTACGGGTGACTGGCCTGCATCAGGGCCCCGTGGCTGTCGAGGCCCTGTGACAGGTGCGCTCACGCCCACAGCTGCTGCTTCAGTGAGCAAGAACATCTGCTGCTTCCCTTCCTGTTGCTCTTTTGAGCACCACCACCCATTAAGCGAGGCGAACCCTTTGAAGGAACTCAAAATCCAGCGGTTTGGCCTCCTTGTTACCTCATCATTGTCATATAAGACACCCTGATCTTGGGGCATCCCCCTCCGTCCCCAGCCCCAGCCAGGGATGGATCCAGGAGCTGTCTCCGAGTCCACTGACTGTGGGCTGTGTTACTAGACAAGCGCTGTAAATGCGGCGAAGAACCAGAAAGTGGGGACGTTCGTTGCTTTGCACTGCAGATGTTCACCCACCTAGGCCTTACTTGGTGAGTGGCGTGGTGTGCTTGGGTGCCGTCTGTCCGTCCTGTGGAAAGGAAATCCCAGTGGCGCGGTAACGGGTCCTTAGGAAAGTCATCATAGTGAGCTAGCGGAACGTACCCCCTCTTGCAAAGAGGGATTCTCTGTGCTGTGGTGTAGGCCAGTTCACACTGCACCGCCGGTCGACACAGAAAGTTAACAGCTCCTCAGAAATGTGAAGGACGGGATATTTCCAGATGAAGGTTAGAGTACGTGTCTGTCCTGGGATCTTGTGCACTTTCCTGCCTGTAGACACCAAGCAATTCTCTAAGTCCCCATCTGCACCGGCCCTTTATGGACAGGGGCTCTGTAACCTTTGCTGCTCTAAAAGAGCGCCTGTGCCTCCCTTCAGCCACAGAATTAGGGGAATAACTATGGCTTCTGCTTTTCAAAGCAAACAGTGCTCAAGTGTCGGGTGCTCAGTGAATTACCCTGAAGGGAGGGTTCCCTTGCTGTGCCCTCTGCACCTTTTCACTTGCTTATCTTAGTTGAGTTGTTATGTGCTCATGATCAGGAGTTGAACACAGGGCCTTGTGCAGCCATGGCCAGGGCTGCACCTCTGCGCTACCCACCCCTCCACACACACTTCGTTTTCAGAGTCCTGCTTCTTACTTGATTTGTTCAGGATTTGTCTTCTTACACCTCGAGCACTAATTAATTTGCTAACACCTGGGGACAGCTCTGGCCAGAGTAATTTTCTAAGTCCGTGCTATTCACACCAGCAGTCCTGTAGGAGCAGGGTTGGTTTATTTTGTAAGTTTCATATCCATGGCACACATATATTGTTGTGAAATGCCATGGAAATCAATGAACGGAAAATGAAATTTAAAAAGATGTACAAAATATAAACCTTAGTTTTAAATAATGAGATTCAACAGGCGCAAAATGACTTTTCCTGAATATCACAAAGTGTCCAAACACTTTTAAATTTCTGTTCTTTCTGGTGCTTGGGTAGAAACCGGCCACACCCTGGCAGGGTCTGCAGAAATTGAGCACGGCTAGGTGTTTAAGATATTTAAATTGCTGGTTTTTTCCTCAGTTTGAAATAGCATTAAAAAACCAACATGGGAGCGTTTCACGTTCCGCAGTTTCACACTGGAGCAGGCGCGACACCTAGCTCATCTCCTAGCTCAGGTGTGTGGGCAGCACAGGCCGTTCCGTAAAGCAGCCGCCATCATCTGATTTGAACTGAGCCTCATATTTGATGATCACGTGCTGCAGCTTCTAAATGGAACTGTACATTATTTATAAGCAAATTTGGCCTTTAGAACATCTACTTTTCGCCGTGAGCTAAAGACACTTACTGTGAGCAGAGTGATTGTTTGGATACTGCCAGCCAGGGGAGGGCAGCCTGCTAGTGCGAAGGTAGCTGCTCCCTTCTGAGGGAGTCCAGCATGATTTGCGTGGAGTAAAAAGCAGATGCATGCAAGACTGTTACTCGCCAGAGAACTGACGTTCAAAGGTCAAGGTAAAAATCATTTTAAGACTTACCTAGGGCAGGTAGAATCTTTACTGTACATACTTCAAAAAAATCTACGTGAAGTATATTTGGCCTGTACGCTGAGGCTATGTACACCTCTCCATTGATATCTCAGATCCCATAGTGTTGGGCAGGTATAAAAATAGCAAGGTATAAAAATATGACAGTTTTGACTGTTTTGAAACACACCTAAAATCAAACAATACATTCATGCACAAGGCAGTTAAGTTTTCAATGAACGGACTGTGGTTCATCCTTGGTTCAAGCATTTGCCTAGCCTGGAGTGAGAATTGCAGGGTCTTCCTGTCTTGTGGACCCCAATTTCTTCGCAGGCATTTCTGCACTTTGGAAATGAAGTTGACTTTTTTGACATAGCACATTTCTCTTTTCTTTTTCCTAGTTGTTTGGGGATTTTTCTGATAACCAGTTGCCAGACATTTTACATTGCATGTGGGATTTTACTTAAGAAAATGGAGACAGATTCTGTTTTATGAACAAGCGAGTACAAGATTATCTGCTTTTAAAAAACAAGTCTTCCTCTGCAGTCCCTTTTGAATGATACCTGTCACTGTACACTTACTCCTGAACAATTGTCTCAAGAACCTCTATAGAAGTTTTCCACACTGTTGAGCTAAACTTGTTTCCTAGAAAATCAGAGTTATGTACCTTAAGGCTCTCTTGAGGGGTTCTTATTGTGCTCTTTAGCTGATCTCTTAAACCTAATTGAAGTAAACTATGTCTTTTATAAAGATACTGCATCTCCCAGATAATAGTTGGGATGTTATATCGAGAAGTAGATTCCAGTAATAACAGTCTGCACAGACTCTTGCTTACCTTCCCAGAGTAGCTGTTCTCTTCTAAGAGATCTTCTGGATAAACTCACAAAATACTTTATTGATAACTTCTCTTATAGCCTCATGGATCTCACACAGTAAAAATTATTGTTATTTTTCTGTGGTTTGAAAATCTTCAAGCAAGAGAAGATGCAATGTAGAGTACTACCATGCCCATAATACAGAAATCTACTGAAATTCTACCAGTAGAAATCGTTCCATACCTTGTAAACCATAATAGTTAATTATAGCAATAAAATATTCATTATTGTTGCACTTTATGTGCCGGTCTTTTAAAGTGTGTTGGCAAGATGACCTTTAAGTGTTAATATTTTAATTTAATTTATACAATTTGACCAAAAATACATTTGTGAACATTTGGACCTGGATGTCATTGTCTTGTAAACTTCACATCTAAAAATTGAGTGCTGTCTTTGTGACTGGCTTTGGCTGAGGGTTGGCCAGGCCAACCTGGCCAGGGTGGGATCTACAATATCCTATATCTTGTAGGATCTACAGGATCCTATAGGGTATATGGATCTACAACTAGGCAAAGCATGTTTAAAAAGTACATATGGAAGAGGTACCAGGACCCTCACTGCATCAAGGAGATGTTTCTGGCTAGGTCGCTTGTCTCTGAACTGCCTCTAGGCTCTTAACAGTCAACCACAGGCAGTGCTGGAACAGAAAATTCTTTGGGATATTCTTCCTCGACCCTGATCAACCACCTTTCCAACCAGACTGGAATTAGGCGCATTTGTGCATCTGTGTTGTGATCCATTCTGAGCCATCCCTACGTCTGGATGAGCATCTTTAGAGGAGAGCCAAGAGCACTGCTCTTAGCATTGTAAAGATGGTCACCAGTTGCGAGGAAGTTGGCTGTGTCTGTCTTCCCAGCCTCCCTATCTCTGTGGTACTGCATCCTCCCTGGGTGGTGAGTGCACATGAGCTTCCGTGGCTGCTCAGGCCCCTGTCCGCACAGACTATTCCTCCACTGAGCACCCCACTCCTGGAAATAGTTCAAGGTGACTCAGCCTTCGAAGCACATTCGGAAGCAGACTCTTCTAGAGGCACCATTTGGAGGGAGTTTGTTCACACACGTGTGTCCATGCAGTGAGCATTTACGTGCAGACTGTGTTTCTAGAGAGGGTTTTTCTCTGGTTCTGTCTGAGCTGTATCTGCAGCCACCAAGTAGGCCCGGAAGAGGCCCTTCTGGGACGTGTGCCTGTGCATATCGGTGCAGTGGTGTCTTGGCATGGAGGGGGCATGTTTTCCAAGAAGTGTTCCTAGGGGTTTCCCCTCCCAAACCTCAGTTACCGTCTCCTTAGAATGGCAGGTTCTCTTCTACAGAAAAGTCATCATTTTCTGTTAGTGTCAGTGGCACATAATACAGCAGTTGTACAAAAACGCCGAGTGTGGCCACCCAAGAACTCTCTGCAAATGGATATGTAATAAAGTTTCACAATCAGATCTCTGTGTGTTAGATTGAGCGTTAGGGTGGGGAGACCAGGCTGTTTGATGGATGCAGTATCTAATTTAGTTTTACATTTTAGAGGTGCCAGGAAGGTACTGTAAAGGCTTGCCATTTGCATTTCTGGCCAGTCCTTGATTTCTGAAATTCGGTGTGATAAACGCTAGACTGTTTTATTTTACTTTTATAGTATTGTTTGTACTTCATAGCAATTACTGTTCGGAGATAATCCATAATTACGATGTTTGACATGATAGAAAAAAACATATCAGAGAAGCATGACCAAAAAGAACTATTAAGGTTTATTAAAATACGCCATGGGAGGGTATTACCACAGGGGATTTAATACAAAAACACTGATTTTCCCACAAAACAGAAGGCAGGACTTCCTGACCCCAACACTGTTGGGGTTGGGACCCCAAAGCTCTGGGACATGGGCTCCGCCTTGCACAGAGAGAGATGTTTAGTAGGAACCCGACCTCTGCCAGTGCCCCAGGAGCGATCTTCCCGAGTCCTGACGGTGTCTCGCCCAGACAGGCTCACCCTGAATAGGATCCTCCCGTCTGCGTTTGTACTTGAGTATAGATCCCCATTTGAATTCACACAACAAAACTGACTCACGCCCAGGGTGTCTACTTCAGGCTCTCTCCCTCAGTGCTGGTGTGGGGCATTTGGATATGTGTCGTCAGTAAGTTTTATTCACTGATTCCTTGTAACAAGTGAGCTTTTAAAACAGGTACACTGGTTAGTTCAGAATATTTTCTAGATTACCTAGTTAAGCCTAGCTCTTGGCTTGGCAGGAAGGGTAGTTATGTAACATGCAGTCTAGGGGATAGGGTGAAATCCCAGTTCCTGGAGTTCGGTGCACTTCCTGCAGCAAGAGTGCAGAGAGAACCAGGTCTTTCGCAGGAGGGCACAGCTCTGTGTGCTTCCCTGCTGGGTCTTGCACGGAAATGAGCCGATCTGTCCTGCGCTTGCACCGAGGTGTAAAGTGCTTTGTAGACGCCAAAGGCTGGCTGCTGCCACGTGCCTGTGGGTGCACAGCCATTAAAAGGGAAAGGAGCCAGCCAGCTCAGGAGGGTGTGGCCTCACCTGGGAAGGCCAGGCAGCAAAGGGATGAAGATTTTCTTGGCTGAGAGGGCGCCATTGTGTCAGAGGGGACAGTTATGGAGATCCCCAAACAGTAAGGGCGCTGTGGGACGAACAACGTCCTCGGGAGCGTTCTTTGCAACAGTGTTCTGTCTTGTACCTGGCTGTGAAATTTCACAGGGCTGGCTGAGAGGAGGCACCAAAATTACCTGGGTTGGTATGAAAAGAAAACCAGTGCATCTGCTCATGAGTTTTATCCGTACGTGGGGCATTTGCTCTTTGCAAGTCAGGTCACTAACAAGAGAGACAACACAGAGTGGTGTGGAGTAGAAAGAGCCGCCCTGGCCCGCAGTCTGAGCTGGATAGCAAGTAGATGGAGACCTGAGTCTCGGCCCCAGGACAGGCCTCCCGCTTTATTCTATGGAAATGTCATTTTGCTGCATCTTTCTCTTCCACCTGCAAGGAACAGGACGGTCTTTCACCTCCAGTTAGACTCAGTGGGGTGCAGAGTGCTCAGAACTGTTCTGCGCTCATCCATCAGGGGAGTGAGAAAGGCCCACTGTTCTCTTTCAGTGTGGCTTCTCCACGAAGCCTGTCTGAGAAACAGCATTTAATCTGCAAAATAATGTATTGCATTCTCCCTCACTGCAAGATCTAGTGCTTCCGTAGGTTGGTCTTTGGGTGGGTACTCGGTATTCCTGTAGGAACGGCCTCTGCCTTCCCCTTCTTGACCACACAGTGCCTCCTTCCTGCTCACCAGCGCTTTACTGCACGCTTCTCTCCTCACCCTCGTGTTGGACAGCGTGGTGTGCTCTTGGCTTCCGCCTGCTGTCGGCCTCACTGTGGACACTGCCCTTTCACACTCAGGTGTCCGGGTTTCCCCGCAGATGCCATGTCCCAGTGCCAGGCTGGCTCAGAGTACGGAGGTTTGCTTTGTTTTCTGTAGTCTGCTTTGGGGAGGACAGAGGATGCATTATTAATGTGTATAGGCAGCCCAGGTAGACATGGGTATTTATCACCTTCGGTACATAGTGTTCACCATAGTTGTATTAATAATAGAGCATGGTTGAGAGACTTTCCCCCCTTTGTGTCCAGGATACACTCTTTCCTTGACATGTGCTAGGAGTGAGACAGTTATCATATGTCCTATTTCACAATAGGAGTCAAAGAACTTCCGTGGGCTGTGAGTTGCCAAATCACTCAAGCTGTTAAGATCTGGAATGACTGGAGTTGGGGCTTACCGCCGTGTGGGACACTGCTGTGGGCTGACTTGTGTTCCACCACAGTGTCTATGCTGAAATTGTGGTCCTCAGGGCTTCAGAGTGGAATTCGACTTGGAATTTGGGTCTTTGCAGGTGGACTTAGGATCAGAGTTTACTAGAGTAGGGTGGAGCCTAGCCAACATCATGCTTGTCCCTTAAGAAGCTAGACACAGGGGCTCACTCAGGGACAGTGCCACCTGATTGAAGTGGCGGGGGAGGGTGAGAGAGAGAGGGAGGGAGGGAGGGAGAAGGAAAGGGACAAAGCGAGAGAAAGAGGGAGGGAGGAAGGAGGGAGCGAGAGAGACAGAAAGACAGAAACAGAGAGGGAGAGAGAGAGAGAGAAATGGATCCTTCCCAGAGCTCTCACATAGCCATGATATATTTCTACTGTACCAAGCCACCCCACTCCTGGTCCTTTGTTAACAGTAGCCTGAGCAAACAGGCCCAGACCTCCAGCCTGGTCCACCTGCTCTGCTCCGTGGAGATGGATAGACAATTGTCATCAGCTACTGGAAGCCTGGGGGACCCTGCCGTCCTCCTACCTCACCCTCAGTAGGACCTACTTTTAAAGACTACGTTGTTTGTTACCCAGGTCTGTGCTCATGGAGCCCCGGTGATTCTTATGTTTCCCGTCCCACCAGTGTGACTGAACACCCTGACCTGTGCACACTGATCTCTTGGCTTCTTCTGGGCATCTTTTCTAAGAAAATCTAGATCCAACTAATAGACCTAGTTTTTTTCTGAAAAAAGATGTAGTACGTGTAATACGGAGACAAGCTTGTCAGTCCCCTGTGGTGTGGACCCACACGCCCACGCAGGGCAGGGCTCGTGTGTAAGTCACCTGAGCGGAGTGCAGACCCACGAGGTGCAGCCAGCGCTCCAGGCAGCTGCGTGCAGCTGGCAGACTCAGTGTCTGGGGATTTTCCCTGCCTCCTGCATGAAGAGAGGCACATCCCTAGCATCTCCTCTCCTGCTCTCTGCTCCACACCAGCAGATCTGCTCCGGGTTTGGAGAATGTGTGACCGGCAGAGAAGATGAGTTTTGCTAGGTAGACTTCCCAAGAAATAAAGAGAACTCTTAGCCCTTTAAAGATGTGTTTAGTGAAAATAAGAGGCTAATTTACAAGTACTTTCTGCTTATTCTCCTACAATAAGGCAGCGTGAGAATAATGCCTTTCACTTGGGGACTTTTAAGTCAGAATAGTATGAATTTGCTAAGATGTGTGGCTGTAGAATGCCAGTGGTGTGGTTATAAGTATAACTGGGTAGCTCTCAGCTGCACACCCCCCATGTGCAGAGGCAGGCACTCCCGGGGTGGGCGTATGGGATCAGAGGTCAGGTGCTCAGAGTTCTAGGCCTTGCTCCTATATGCGACTTCATGAAGGACGTGTTCTCACGGTACGAATTCAGGACACACACATCCTCAGGATGGATGGGGCAGCTTGGAGGTTGAATCAATACTCCGTGTTTTCTCTTTGAGGAGCTGACACCATCTTTGCTGGCCTCCTGGGGTGGAACGCTTGATACCTTCTTTTAACACTGCTTGCTGGTTTTGCTTCCCACAGATTAATACTCAGCATTTCATTATCTAGAGTTGTGTTTAGTAGGTCTCTCTGCTGTTTCGTTCTTTTGCCCAGCTTCCTTGGTGTTTCCTCTGATCAACTGTAATGTGAGTGTAGGGTTAAATGTGACTTGGCTTCTTGTCCAAGTCAGGGTCTTTGAGGGCAGCCCCGAGGGTTCGTGTCATCTCCGTCCCCAGCATCCTCTTTGCTGTCTGTGCCCCCTCAGCCTGCTGTTGTGACGTTCGGAGGAGGCAGTGATGTGGACATGCTTCGAAGAAGGTAGGGTAGCACAGGATCTCGACTTGTGATATGAAGTGTGCTGTTAGGCTGTGCATTCCTACAAGCCTTTGTGGTGGGTCGTATGACGTCAGGCTTGCTTTCAAGGCTGCTGGATGGGTGTTTCAGGACTTTTCTTTCCTGAGCTTATCCTGTGTTGTAATGCAGCTTACCCACCATCTAGTTTAGGCACAGTTCTCACACGCTAGCGTTTTGCTCCACAGATTGCTTCTGGGTGGATTTGTTGGCCAGCCAAAAAATGTTCACTGTTATTATCATTATTGTAGTAGTTCATTGGTTGCAATTTCAGCAGATGTGAGGTAAGTTATAATGTTGTTTGTGATACTATTTCTTCATTAATAGAATACTTCCATGTGTATCTTTATTTTATGCTGTACATATATACACATATATGTACATCAAAATATATGCACACACACATACACCATGGTGGCATGGATCCAGCACAGAGCCTTCCTCAAGCAGTTGCTCTACCCCTGAGCTGCGCCTCTAGGCCCATGTATGTTTATGCTCATAAATATGTACTGAGTACATATATGTACATGTGTATATGCATATATGTGCATTTCCCACTGTAGGCAGCATGTTAGTCTCTGAAGAAATGAAGCTCACGGAGCAGCTTTGTACCTTAGGGGAGTTGTAAGATAGCTGTCACAACAGTGAATGCTGGTGAGGTGTGTTAGTCCACTTTCACTGCTGGGACAAACTCCATGAGCACTGCAGCTTGGGGAGGAAGGTTTTATTTTGGCTCCTGGTCACAGAGGTGTCAGTCCATGTTCAGCTGTGCTGTCCCGCCCTGTAATAGCAGAACGTCGGGTGGGATGTGAGGCCGGGCAATGGTGCAGACCTCAGGCAGCCAGGAGCGGGGGAGCGGGGACAGCCTCAGCCAGCCTGAACTGCCGCATTGCGCGTCCACCACTGGGCCAGCGCAGGTGGGCAGAGCCCACAGGATCCGTCGCCGCCGAAGGCCCCCACCATCTGGACACTGCTTCCCTGGGGGTTCAGCTTGTGACACAGGAGTTTTGGGGGGCATTTTGGATCCAAACCGCAACATATTTACAAGTACTGTCTTAGAAGACTGGTGTTTAAGAGTCTTTTGTTTTTCTAAGTGTATGGCTGTCCTTAAGTATGTGGTATTTTTTTCAGGTACCGAGAATCGAGCTCACGACCTTGTGCTTGCCAGGCAGGTGCTGTGCTGCTGAGCTAAATCCCCAGCCCCCAAATATGTGGTTTTTTTAGTGGAGCCTTTTTGCAAAGGATGGTTGTATCTCAAAACATGTTTTCTCTTAAATTAAGAATGACAGAACAGGCCCCACTTTATTCCTAAGGGAAAATGGGACCAGAGAGCCACACCGGCGCTGGCAATATGTGGGCTCCCTGGGGACATGTGGGTCCTCACGAGGGGACACGGCAGGCTGAGGGGCGGGGGGCAGAGCTGAGCCGGTTTGGGATCGCAGACACAGCAGTTCTGAGGGAATGGGGCAGGGTGAAGAGAAACTTGCTGATGGCCCATTTTCCTTCAGGTAAACGCCAACTCTTACTGAGGGGAAGCAAATGCATTAGTACGAGGTTCCTTTTGCACAGATGCAAAAAATGGTTCCTCAGTCAGAATATAACAGACAAAAAATGGCTGACTAAGAGTTGTCCAGTGAAAAATGGCGTGGAGAGTTATCCAAGCAATACCAGTGTAGTCCATAAACGTTTGTTCAGTTTGTAAAAAGACACGGATAACATATAGATGGGCACTACTTAAACTAAGGCTGCTTCTCCAGTTTTTGAGATAAAGTGATTAGAGATGAAATTCAGCAAGCTGCTTAAGGGGTGTACAAACATTTTACGACTTCCTGGGCTTTTTCCATTTTTGAGGCAACTTGGTTAATATTTCTTTTAATTCTGAAGTTTACAAAACATTTTGATAATGTCAAGGAGATGTTTACTCTAAATAGACCTTTTAAATTGTAAGTTGTTTAAAAACATGTTTCTTCATAATTTTCCACATTTATACCAAGAATTGATAATTTCTGGTGTAAAACATAAGATGGAAAGCAATTCAGCATATATTAAAATAGAAAAATAAATCCCTTGCAAAACAAAGACACATACGTGTCAGAAGGTTAACAGATTACTTCCATGTTCTCTGAGGACAAAAACATAGAAAGCAGACAGTTACCGACACCTGTAGCTCACACACAAATACAGGAAGGAAGGTGAGGTCTTGAAGAGCCTCTGCTAGGTAGGACTGGTAAGTTTTATGGGTTGTGGAAATCCATGTAATGTAATGCAGAGACAGACAGACAGACACACAGGGACAGAGATGGAGAGAGGGAGAAAAAGACAAGTTGATTTAGCTTTAGTTTGAGCTTGAAATAAGGGGTCTATCATTTTAACTGATGCTCAAGTTCAGGGTCCTAACACTTGCACTATCTCATAGATTAAAGCTCGCTTGGCCAGGTCTGTTGTTAAAATGGTACCAAAATGCACAAGTTTCTTCAAGGAAGTCAACCACTTTTCTAACTTCTCCAAATACTTTCTTCTCTGAGCTCTTCTGTCACATAGGGTAGGAAGATGGAAATCAGCCAGGTATCTACATCCCTGTACCCAAGAAGGACTTGAGGTGTTGGATTCTTGGATGAAAACATAATGTGCTAATCTAAAAACATGAGTAGCATATTTTATTTTATTTTTTAAAGAGAATAATAATAAAGGAACAGTAATAAAATATCAACAAAGTAGACAAAAAAAGAACAAAGCAAAACCAATAAAAATGATACAGGGTTTCAGAACAACATGATGAGAATTAATAGCGGTTGTTATATTACATATTGTTGTTTCCAGGAAGGTTGCTCAGATTACCAGATGTGAGAATGGAAGATTGATCAAACCATTAAAGATAATAAAAAATAAAAGCAAAAAAAGAAACCCATTAGAAGCAATACAGAGTTTCTCTAGACAAGATGGTAGGAATTCAGCAAGGGTTGTTATATTGCATACTGTTGTCTTCACATTAGTCGTTCAGATTAGCAGATATAAGCATGCAGAATTGGTCAAGAAGAAAAATTAAGCATTAACTGTTTCTTTCAATAAACCATTAGACATCGGCAGTAGAGTTATCCCAGCAATCCATATATATATATATATATTTTTTTTCCCTCCACTTCCTTCTTTCAAATAGTGAATTCAAATACCCCCTCTTTGTCTCGAATTAGGAGCTGTGCACTTGGGTATCATTTTGTTGTTGGTGGTAATAATAATGGGGGGTGCCAACTACCAAGCAGTAGGCCAGTATTTTGCTTATTTCTGAGAATAACAGTAAAGAAAGGACAGATTTTTATTATTATTATTATTATTACTATTATTATTCCCTAAGGGACTGCAGTATTGAGTGGTTGAGTAGCCCACACAATACCTACGTGGTAATGTGTTGAGGCAGGTGAATACCTAGGTGGTAAGGGTCGAGGCAGGGCGACAACTCAGAGGAATTTGCTTTCAGCAACCTGACTCCAGTGTGCTGCTTTCTTGTGGGAAATGCTCCGGCACCGAGCACTTGCTTCAGCATCTAAAGTAGGGATGCGATTCCTCGGGGAACACTAGTAAGCACTCTGACAAGTCTGGAGTTTGTCTCCACCAGAATTTTGAAGGGGAGCCGTGCAGGCCGGTGTCTCTCCGGGTGAAGGAAGGGATGTTTGAACTCTTCTATCAGAGGTACGGTTTCACTCCAAACACATGAAGCCTTAAAGGAATAAACATTTTCTTCTCAGAATAATACATGTGAAAAAAGCCTTCAAAGTAAAATGGGGAAATGGAGATCAAAGAGGCTTATTTTAGCATGCGATCCCCGCGAGAGGTGCGGTCGGCAGGGCTTAGAAGAGACTGTGGGTTTGGAGCAGCTGGGCTTGCTCCGTCCTGGGAGCCTGTCTGCCAGTGAGCGCTGTGTGGAGTTGAAGGACGCGTCGCGGGTGCTGAGTCACCTGCGCGTAGCACGCGAAAATAGACGAGCCGAGTGTTAAGAATTCTTCTGCCTTCCCCACGGCTTTGTGGCGTTATTTTTAGAGCCCCAGCAGTGGCAGCGTCCTTTGCCTTTGTGCCTGCTCTGAGGCCCGTCTTGGGGCGCCTCTTTCCCCCTGGACGGGATTGAGGCACTTGCTGTCACAAGTCAGTCACCTGCCAGCAGCCTCCCCTCCTGTAGCTTGGGTGTAATTTTTCCACTGCCTGCTCACACAAACTCGTTTTTCCCCCTAAGATAAGCCAATCAGAATGGAAGTGGCTGGAGGGGTCATGATGCAGGAGACGGGGCAAATATTCAGTCAAGGAGGGATGAGATGACCGCCATGCTGTCTGCCTCCTAAGGAGGGGATGAAGGAAGGGTCAACACGGTGTATCCTAGGAGGCCCCAAAGAGAAGGACACACTGATTCTGCATGTGTGATAAGAGCAAAGCACATTTTTCTTACCAAAGTTGTACATATTTGTTTCTGCATGTGAAGAAATTAGAGGAAGTATCTTTCTGATGGGCATGGCTTTTGCTCAGGAGATGGGGGGATGGAGTAACTGCGAAGAACCACAGATTCAAATACATGGATATTTAAAACTAGGAGAACAGAAGCAAGCAGAGGACCCGAGGCATGGCCTCCTCGGGCTGAGTGAGACACGGCCTCCTCGGGCTGAGTGAGACACGGCCTCCTCTGGGGCTGAGTGAGACACGGCCTCCTCTGGGGCTGAGTGAGACACGGCCTCCTCTGGGGTCCTGAGTGATGTGCTTGTCTGCCGGTGGTGGGAGCTGGAGAGTGTTCACAGCACGGTCACACGTTCTGCTCCCCTGGGGGATTTTCTAAGTGGCCCGTGCCTCAGCCCTGCCCTAGAGACAGTGGTAATTGGTCCCAACTGGTGTTTAAAAGTGACTCTCCTGGGTTAGACGGGTGTGTAGCCAGGGCTGAGACCCACGGATTTAGAGACACAACGGGAGCTGGTTGTGCCTCAGCCAGTCCCTAAGTCCCCTTGGCTGTCACTCTGCTTCTTCGTAGTTCAGGTCTCCCATAGTGGGAGGTAACTGGAAAAAGCATCTTTTTGTGAAAAAGAACTTTGTCCTTTCAGAAATGTCTAAATCCAATTACATGTGGCCTGAGTGAATTGCAGAAAACAGTGTTTTAAGATGTGCTGGTATTCATTACAACAAGATGTCACGAGACTTGGATTACCCTGCCTCCATACGTGATAGTGACCCAAGGATGTATTGGTGCCTGTTGCCTGGAAGGCACTAACGGGACGACTTCGAGCTCTGACCTTTGTTCCTTCTCTGAGGGCATGAGGGACTAGTTCATGTTCCAGAGCAGGCCCATGGCAGTGTGCAGGCCTGCTGGAGCAGAGGCAGGACGCATGCCTGCCCTCCAGGCCAGTGGCCTCCCTTCGTGGAGGCCCGGACGTCGGCAAAGTTGGCCACTTGCCCCACGCTGATCTTCCCCATCACAGCTTTGCCCTTTCAGTGTAGTCTTTCGGGAGCTTTCTTCATAGCTTAACAGTCCCTAGCTGTCTTCTCCCTGAAGGTGTGTTCTTCATTGTCTTGGGACTAGCTGAGTGCCCTATGTTTACAACTGTTTGGAACCAGAATATGATGTTTATCTGAAACAGGGCAGCTTTGGGTTGGACCACGCGGAATCCGTAGGGCGTGCGTGCAAGTGTAACCAGCTGAATTCTCCCGCGTGAGAACATGCGTAGGAGAATGTGAAATGAAGGGAAACAACTCAATTCCAGCAAGAGTTGTGGCAACACCAAGTCCACACATTCCCCTCCTTCGTGCCCTGTGTGCGAAGAGCATTTTCTCGTATTCTTGTGCTCACGGCTTCTCTCTGCTCTTAGTTACCCATACGTAGTGAGGAGTGGCCGGATCAAATCTCAGTTCGTTCTCAAGTTGAGATGTGACAGTGTCCTGGGGCCGTTCTGCTCTCAGAGAGATCTGCCCTTTCCGCCCTGCAGCCCAGGGTAAGGGAGCTGGATGGGAGGAGGACGAGCTCCAGGCTGGCTGCTTTCATCCTGGCAGGGTGGGAGCTGTGGGAAGTGTTTGCAGGCCAGTTAAAATTCCTAAGGCGAATCTGGCAGGAATTACAGAATATGAGAGTTCAATAAAGATGTTTATTTCTTTAAAAACCAAATCACAGTGTCCAACACACGCGTCACGCATCAGAGTGAGTGGTCTATTTCCCCTCTGCCTGCAGGAAGAGACCCAGGCGTGGAAAATGTCTCCCTGTGCTCTCCTTCTTGCCCGTGTTCTTTGAGCCTTTCTGTTTGGCTTCATGCGCGTTCCTCACAACCAGCTCTGTCGCCAGGGTGCTGCGGTGTGTGTGAGTGCTGTCGCAGGCCCGTGTCCTGAGTACCCCTGCTGTTCTTCTTGTGCGGAGATTGATTACATCCAAGCGTGAAACATTCCCTTTCTGAAACGTGGTCGGTGGACCCTGCTTCTGCTCGCGTCACTGTGTCTGTGAGGATAGTTCGCATTTGAGGGCTTCATAAGCAGGCCTGTATTAAGCACGACAGTGATGAAGTAGTGTACTACACTACAGAGAAGTATTCTGCTGTGTGGTGCGGAGGGTTCCAGTGATCCACTGGATTTGACCAACGTGAGCTGTGAGCTGTCTTTCGTGATGACTGAGGTGCCCCAAAGAATAGCTGTCAGCTGTTGTCAGCACTGCAGTCAGAGCAGAGCAGAATTGACCTCAGAGAGCCTTAGGGCCTCGTCCGGGGCCCCCTTTCTTTGTTCCCCCTCCCACCCTTCCTTCTCTTCCTTCAGTACTGGAGGTTGAACCCAGAGCCTTCACACTGAGCTACTCTCCCACTCTTCTATAGTTTTTTTATTTGAGACAGGCTCTCCCTAAGTAGCTGTTATTGAAGCTCTGCTTGAAGTCCTCCTGCCTCAGCCTCCCAGAGTGCTGAGATTACAGGTGGGCACCACCACACCTGGCTCTGTGCTTTCTTAATGACATACTGTAACCCAGTCTGAAAGTCCTGGAGCTCTGGTTGAGCAGAGGAAGGTGATATGAAGTTGTTCCCAAGGAATTCTTAAAGTCCTAGGGGCACCAAATGTTCCCTCTAGACTGGAGACGTAAGTGGTCACTTTCATTATCATGGTTGTAGCCCTTTTGTCTGTGTGTCCATGTTATAGTTACTAATAAAGTCTTTAGACATTGTCATGAAGTTGAAATTTTTCTTAATGTAAACTTTTTCCTCCATATTTTTATTTTTAAAAGTTTTCTTTTAAATTAGTAACTATTAAGTCTGCAGAATAGCGGGATCCTCTGACCTAGTTGTGCAATCATCTGACACCCACTGCTAACTTCCACCCCACGCCCGTCCCCTCCCCGCCCTCCCTCCTCTCCGGTTTCCTTCCACTTTCCTGACTCCTCCTTCAGTCATGCGTGAGGAAGGAGACACACATGTCTGTCTTTCTGAGTCTCGTTTACTTTGCTTAAGGTGATCTCCATTTCCATCCGCTTTCCTGTGCATCACTCACTCTCATTCTTCTTTATGAAAACTTTTACCTGTTTTTAAAGACCAAATGTTGTGGTTTTCAGAGGCCAGTATTATTTTCTAAAGACCAGAGATTGTTAACAAAGACTGTTAAAAAGAATCTTTCAAACATCCCAGCAGGCATTGCTCTTATTTCTTTGTGTGGCTAGTGTACGGATTATAGAGAAAACCTCAATTCAGTGTTTAATAGCGGTGATCTTCCGGTATGTGGGAGATGCGGGAGATTGCGTGTTACAGGAGTGTGGACTGCTTTGACAGGTTGGGTGCACTCACTTGGGGACCTGACAGTCCGTATCAAGTCCATGGGACTTTTCAGGTGTTTTCTGGGCTCCAGCCAAGTGAGTTAGGGCTCCTTTGTACCCTGGAATTAAAACCTAGCTCAGAACCTCATGGCACCAGTCAATGCGATAATCTCCCAATTGCAGCCCAGGAGCCCAGGAGCCCAGGAGCCCAGGAGCTCAGCCCCTGGGCTTTGCTGGTTGAGGCGTGGTGGATCCCTCTGAAGGGCGAGACAGGAGCTGGACAGGTGTTAATCCATCTGTGCTGAACGTCTTGGTCGGGGTCCGTGGCGTCATGATGTATCGGGCCTGCCCTGCCGGCCTCTTTCTCCTGTGGAGCATTTCACTGTTAGGACAGTTTTTACAAATGCGGGTCTACATTGAAAGTATTAAAACATGTTAATTCATTGTGGCTACAGATTATTTTTGGTAGGAATTCTCTGGATGAAGTTGAAGAGAATATGCAGAGTCTAACATTAACAGGGATGGCGCAGAGAAAGAAAACCTCCCAAGACTGAAATAGATAAGGACTGATCCCATAAAAAGCTGTAAAATAAATGCCAAAGTTATGATTTCTGAGCCGGAGCTTCTGAAGAATGTGAAATCCTTTCCTTTTTATATGTAGCAAAGGAATCCAAACCGTATATCCAAAGACAGAACGAGACAGGCTGTGACTTTTGGTGGCGGGATAGAGAACGTTTTCCACCAGATGCCGCTCAAACTGTGACCCGCACACGGGCGGGTAGCTCAGACTTCCGCAGGGTGGTTTGTGCCCTGTGATGCAGTCGGAGGGAAGCGCTAAGTCATGTGCTTTCTGAGTTGCTTAGGCAGCATTTTTGCTAGTTGGCCACAGTGGAAATTCCTGGACTTTGTTCTTCATTTTCCTGGATGCTACTTCCCATCGATCCACCTGTCTGTCTGTCTGTGTGTCTGTCTACCTGGGAGGGCAGGGGTGCTCTGGTGTCTTTACTTAAAAACAATTTTAGGGCATCATTAGTTTGGAAATGTGATTCTGTTTGCACAAGTTTAATTTATTTGTATATCTTAATTTAGGCATCTATTTTAAAGTCTTAGGTCTTTTTAAAACTGTTCTGTAAACTTTCAATACATTCCATGCAAACATTTAAAGAGGAAAGGTGTTCAGGGCCCGTCCTCTGCGTGTACTTAGGCCCATCTCTTCCCTTGTACATGGAAAGCACTTGTCTTTCAGCACCTACGGCATTTTTTGTCCACAAACCTCAAGAACACTGACTTCTAAGTGATCATTTAGATACTTTAAAAAATGGTAAAGACACTCTGAACTAACCCTCCGTGAACGCGGTACCTCAGCAGGCTGTTATGCTACCAGCACAGTTTGCTCCCGTCAGTTTTTAAGTACTCCAGCTCGTGAGGGTAACTCCGAATTAGCTAAGTCAGGAGAGGCGAGCGCGGATGCCTGGGATGCCTCTAAGTCTCCGCTCACGGCACCAAGTAAATATAGATTCAGTTCTGAGCGGCGGCGACAGGTGCTGAAACCCAACGCGGAACTCGCGGTGCTCTGGGCTGTATTTGGCAAATCGCTGCCTCCCGGAGCCCTGACCCAGCACATAGCTTCCTGCTGCCTGCGGGTGACCCCGCCGGGCTGGGGCTGGGCTGGGCTCCTGGGCTCCCGGGCTCCCGGGCTCCTGGGCTGCAGTTGGGAGATTATCGCATCGACTGGTGTCACGAGGTTCTGAGCTGGGTTTCAGATGTGCTGCTAAGTGTGGCTTCATGTAAAGTTCCATAGTTTGTGTAAAATTCAATAGTTTGGCTTTGTGTGAAGTCCCAGAGTGTGGATCAAAGCCAGTCTGCAAGAACTCAAGCTCAGTTCCTGCCCTCATCGTGAGCTTCATTTCGGTCTGGAGCCCCAGGAGCCGTAGAGAAGCCAGCCGGCTCCGGGAGGGTGAGCCTCGCCGACGTGAGGGCTCTTCTCGAGCTCCTGTGAAGCGGGGCGACCCTGCGGCCTGGCGGAGCCTGGCAGCTCTGGGTTCTGTCGGGTCCTGTGAGACGAAGCTGTCGTGAGCTCTGCCCCAGCAGGGCTCTGCACGCCGTGTAGCTCCCGGAGCTCACTGTGTCCTCAGCACCACTCCGAGGTCCCTCAGGGTCACGGGCTCCATCAGCTGCGCCACCTGGCTGGAGTCTGACTCTGGTCTGTGAGCCCCGGGGTCTGCCCTTGGCTGCTGTTGAGTTGCAGGGTTTTGGAAGGGAGGCGGGGACAGGGAGAGGAGGTGAGTTCTGAGGGAAGGGCGCTGGGTCTGTCCCTCCACATTTATTAAAGCTCTTGCACTCACGTTTCTAATATATTTTCTCATATACCTTGAGTATTGGCTTTGTTACTATATCTGCAAAGGGAATGAAGCTGGATTTGGGTAATATTGGAAACTCAGAAAGTTTTAAAATCCACAAATCCTAGAAAATACTTCTTTTGTTTTGCTGAGGTCGTTTTCTCTCTCCTGCAAGGTGATGGAATAATGAACCCTTGCCAACCAGGAAGCGCCGAGGAGGAGTCTGAGGTCGCTCCCCAGCCCCTTTCCAGTCTCCCCAGGTGGGACCGGCCCAGGTCTGCGCAAGTCAGCGCCCCTCCCCACGTGGCAGTGGGGTGGTGCCGGGTGGTCCAGAGCAGCGATTTTAGGGGTACCAACAGCCCGCCGTGGCACAGGCTCCCTGCCCAGGTGTAGAGTGATGTCCAGGGCTATTGCCAGGGGAGAGATTTCTCTTCTGGGTTCTGTGCCACATGGGTGAGTGATTGGGGATTGCGGTGCGGTTTTGCTACCCTGAGTGAAGCCGTGATGCTATGAACAAGGAAAAGGAGGCACAGAAGGCGAGAGCCAGGTTGTGATTAAATGAGCCTTGCAGGTCTGCCTTCCCTGTAGAGATTTCAGAGCTAAGCCAAAAATAACGCCACTCACTGTGTGCGCAATACGTGGTGTCTTTTCTCTTATCAGAAGTATTACCACTGAGTTGAAGATGTATTTGGTGACTGTTCTGAAACATAGCGACTCCCGCTCGCTCTCTGGTCGGCATGTGGTCATCGCTTCAGCTGCTGACTGGATGTCTTGACCGCAGTATCCCCAGGCTGTGTTTCCCCGACGTCTTCAGCATCAGACTCTTCTCTTCTCTCCCCGCTCCTTTCCTCAGCTTCTCTTCCGTCGTCTTCTCTTTTGCTAATAGTGGGAGCCTGGGAGAGGTGTAAGTGAAAGCATTTGGAATCAACCCAGTATCTCCCTCTTCTCTTTTCCATACCCTTCCCACTGCAATTTCATTGCCTACCACATATTCTCCTTAGGCACTTCCTGTCCTACTGCTGGGGTCGAGACAGCTGCATCATAACTTCATTGTGACATTTTGTTCTCACAAGTGGTAACCTGCTACCTTTCTGCCATCTCCTCCGCACAGCAGTTTAGTATCTTTAAAAAAAAAACAAGGAAATACAAACTTCAACTTCCGGGATGTCCCACTATACTTAAACACTGTGTGTGGATCTGCTGCCTCCAGGATGTGCCCCCCTTCTGTCTGCATTTGGTCCCACTCCATCTTAACAATGGGAGTGACATCGGTCAACACACGGCCGACCCTGCCTGGCAGCGTCTTCAAGGAGGCAGTGGACGCGTGGTCTTTGTGACCGTTGACTGCACATTGGACACGCCTCTTGGGCGTCCACTGTGCTGGTCCTTTGCCTGGCTTCTGTCTCCTACTCTGGCCAGTTCCTTCCTTTGACTCCTCCATCAGTCATAGCTGCCTTTGTTATGCAGTCTTTGCATTTGTTATAACCTTGCTAATAACTCTTACCACATGGCATTTCCATATTTTCTTTATCTTTCTTATCAGCCAGCATCGGATTTCATTTATCTTCTAAAAACTTATAGAACTGTCACACACATAGATTAGTAACCAGACGAGTAGGCCAAAAAAAATATAAAACACAAAATACAATTGTATGGTTTTAGATACATTGTCCAAGATGGATTGCAGTAACTTTTTTCTAGCTTTTTTCCTATTATCTGTCCTGCATTTTATTTATATATTGAGTTTCTCATATAAGACAAACTGTGGGACATTTACACTATAAGATTTACTTCGTGTAACACTAAGCTCTCAAGGTGCTACTGTTTTCCTACAAGTGACTCAAAGTTATCCTTTTTATGGCAGAGTAGTATTCCACTGTGTATAAATACATTGTCTTTCTCTACTGAGTTCTGTAGCAAGGGAAACTAACTGCAGGCCTCTACTCATCTAAAATTGCGTCTCTGTGTCCATTTCTCAGCTTTATTTTTCCTTAGGGCTTACAAAGATCTAACTGTAGTTTACCTACCTTCACATTTTCTGTTTTCTCCAATGCAAATGAATGTTCTGCCTGGCTGGTGACTTTTGTCTTTTCCCTGCACTACCCCAGTTCCTAGGAGAGGTTACGGTACCAGAGGTACCAGGGGATGAATGAAGGACTGAATATCCTTTGTTTATCCTTTTATTTCCAGTGACAAACAGCAGCTGGCACAGGGTAGATTTTAAAAAAGTTGGCTGCTGAATGTCTGAGGAATGTTACAAGCCTGGAAAGTTGGAAGAATTTGAGTCTGTGACTTCGGTGTAGAAAGGTCTGTATTATGATTTAGGTGAATTTAATTTGGGGATGGTAGCGATCATGTGTACTGATAACTTCAAAATGCCTCTTTTCCCAGTGCCTGTTTCCTCTGGGTGGAGGGTATAACATCGAAAGGAGGAAGGTGGAAGGAAGATGGACTCACCAATTTGCAAACAAAGTGAATTAAAATGGTAAATAGAGTTGACACACAATCTGTCTGTCTCCCCAGTTACAGCAGGGAAATAGCAATCCACAGGTATTTTGTCATTGCAAAGGACATTTCTTTCTTTAAATATTTTTACTGTTTTTTGACAGTAAGTTCCACAGAGCTCTGGAAAACTCCTAGTGGAAAGTCATAGAATGGGATGGAAATAAGATACTTTTCACTACTGACTGCGACTCTCAGGAGGCTGAAAGCTGCATTTCACCCACACTGGTCCCCAACCCGCTGAATCCCAGCATTGTGGTCGGCAGACTGGACTCCTGCCTTCAAGACGGGAGGAGCTCCGTGCCGATGTCCAGTCACTGGGCTTATCATGAAAAGAAAGCCCGAAAGAACCAAAGGAAGGTCAGGGAAAGAAGTGGGAGGGCAGGAGGGGAGAGAGGAGCAGCTGTGAGCATGGTGCTGGCGAACGGGGTTCATGGGTTGTATGTCCACAGAAGCGTGTTGGTTCTGTGGATGCGTTAGTGTGGATATGGCCTTCACACACACACACACACGCACACACACACACACACACACAAACATGCACCTGTTTTGCTCAACACACAGTAAAGAGTTAAAAAATACGACGCCGTTCTCTGGAAACTCCCATTCAAAAAGCGTCTCTAACGAAGTGATCTTTGCCTCTGCCAAGGCAGGCGGTGAATTGGAGGCATCTGAATCGGTCTGACTGTGCAGGGCATAGCCAGGCGGCTCCTTCCCTCTCTCTGTGCTGCTGTCCCTTGGCCCTGCTCCTCCCCTCTTCTCCGGGGCCCCAGGCTGGCTGCTCTTCCTTTTACCTCGGTGCTCCTGGCTCTGGGGCAGCCTGGCACCGTCCGCAGTTGGAGCATTGAGTCCCCCCCGGGTGTGGTGTGCTGGGCCCGGGCACTGGTGCAGCTGCCCACCAGCCCAGCGCCGTCCAGTGGCCCGCGCCAGCCCCGCTTCCTCCTGAGGCATCCACAGCTTCCAGCATGGCGCCCCTTTCCCTTTGTCATTGAGGAAGAGCCGTTTCGTCTTCCAAACCCAGGTCCATGGCTTATTTAAGAAGCGCTGTGACTCTCACCTCTACCTCTGTGCTGGCTGGAGACCGTCTATTCTTTTAACCTCTCTCCGTGGCGTCTTCGTGACAGTGACCACTGGATGCGCTCAGACGGGCTGCAGAGGGACTTGTGCCAGTGCTGTCCCACACGACTCCCTCTGCACACGTCTCCCTCAAGCCCTGCTTTGCTGCGCTGTGCTCCACTGTGTGGTCTGGACTGTCGGGTCAGTGATGTCCCCTAGTTTTTGCAGGTTGATCAGGTCTTCAGTGAGTGTACATTGAAGGCTAAATAAAAAGAGGCAAGTGGAATGATCTTAGGGCTCCAGGAGGACCAGAGCCCTCTTACAGAATTCGAGATTCTCTCTTGGGGCTAAGACCAAGACCTTCTCTGGGTGGCTGTGTTTCTTTGGTTATCAGAAGAAGGGAGCAGAGTACTCAAGAAGGGCAGAACCTCTCAAGAACTTCTTCAAGTAAGGTATTAAGTTAGTCTACCCAGGAGTGAGATGCCTGAGGCTACAGTCTTTAGTTGAGCTTGGAGCTAGGTGTCCTTGGCTGTGACCTTGTCTTTTCCTTTGAGGCTTTTGGGCTTCACCCAACATTATAGGCCTTACAAGGGATCAGTGACTCACAGACGTCCACTTACTGTGAGTCCACTGCCCATCTCCAGACAGGAAGCCTAGGCCTTACACAGACTCACAAGGAAACATGGAAAGTCAGTTGGTTAATTTAAGTCCTGCTTTGGGCTGCTTTATAGTGGTCTCCATCACTGGACGTTTTGATGTTTGTACTGGTAGTGCAGACCTTGCTTTTTCACTCATGTTTTAAATTGCTTATACAGGTGGGTGGGTTTCATTTTGTGTTTTTGTTTTTGGTGTGGGGAATCGAACTCAGGACCTTACGCTTGCCAAGCAAGGTGCTTTGCCACTGAGCCACATCCACAGCCCCCAGGTGGGTTTCATTTTGGCAGATTCCTGTGTGCCCTCAACATACTTAGGCGATTTTCCCTCCCATCACCTCCTTCCTCCTCCCAGAGTTCACGTTTCTGGGGGAGGTTTCAGTGCTGACAACATTTTGATCATGGATTTTCTTTGCTATTTGGGAAGAGTATGCAGCAGGCTCTGTTTTCAGGAAGGCCAAGAAAAGGTGCAGAAAGGATTGACTCCCAGGAATCTCGTGTTTACAGGCATCAGGGAGCGTTAGTTCAGAAAGGAGGAGCTGTATCTTTCCAGCTTAGCACTGACACTAGTGACGTGGCTTCTGGTCTTTGTGTTTTCTGAGGATGCGTGGGGCACTGGACACGGGTGTCCAGAGGGGACACTTCCAGTTACAGGTGCTGCACTGGCAGAGGGAGGAAGAGCCCATTATTTTCCTTCCCCCAGGCACTTGATGTTCACAGCGTTTTCTTTATTTTCTCAGTCATCCTAAGCTGCCAGTGGTACAGCTTCTTACATGTCCCGGGATACTTTCCAGTGGAAAAATGCCGAAGGAAAGAGAAATATTGGTAGGAAACAAAAACGACTGCTTGAAGCCAGGATGGACGTTCCATCTCTGAGGCTCCCGGCTTTCCGGCCCGTCACGCGGGCACACTTTTGCCGCTGCAGACAGCTCCTCCTTTCTGCTTGGTTGAACCCTGTGCAAAGACGTGAAACAAGAAGGGAATGAGAGTCAGCTCTTGGAAAATGCTTAACACACCTACAGAGCCAAATACAGTATTTCTGTGCTGTTTCCTGTCTTGGCTCCCTCTAAGTTAGTGCCCTTTTATCAGGGAAAAATACAACCCAGGTCTCCGTCCTTGTGGCTTGCCGTGGGTCACTGAGGCTGCAGAGTGAGGTGGACAGGCAGCAGTCCGGCCACGGCTGGGAGGCGTGGACGCTGCTCTGCATGATTTGCCAATCATCACCAGTCCTAGGAGCAATTTCCTAAGAAGAAGGGGCAAGTAGGAGGACTCCCCTCCCCAGTATCGGGTATCCAGATCACAGAAGTTGCTTCCCTCTGGTGACAGCGTTGGGTGGTTAATGCGTCATCACATCCTGGAGCCACCTTATTTCACCTGGTGCCTGTGCTTTCGAGATTTTGTGTGGACCCACGAGCCGTGGGTGATGCTCAGCGTTGCCTAGCGCGGTGCCCACTCAGATGGTGAGATGTCGGTGGGGACGCTTGTCCGTGGGCCGTGTGTCAGGTGTACAGAGTTCTGGCAGACTTGGGGCCCTTTTCCTGCTTTTCCACACTGTGAACCTTAGGGAGATGGAGGTTCGCGAAGAGCCTTTAAAGTTTCTTCAGTGGAGAAGCAGCAGAGGTGGCGGTCAGGCAAGCAGGACTTCAGGTAGAGCCACCGTTAGTAATTAGATCTACTGCAGCAGGAAGGAGAGTGTTGGTGGAATAATGTGACTTCTATGATAATTACTTTACAAAATTATTTCAGTTTTGTGACTGTGTTAGTCTTTTGAGAAATTCTTATTCCCTTTATTGGGTGTGTAGCTTTGTCCCTGTTTTGGGTGTCAGTGGTGCTCTCCCCTAACCAGTTGTAAACTCTTCCAGGAGAAGTGTTCTAGAAGCCATGTGCATAGAAGCCCAGGAATGGGCCTCCTAGGATCTCAGGAACCAGATACATTCACAGTATTTCTCAATAAATTGCCTTTCCAGTAAGAGCAATTTGCACCTTTGTTACTTGTTTTGTGTTAAGTTTTTTTGCTAAGGTGGTTTCTTTTTGATCATTTAGTTCATAGGATCCACTTTAAGGACTCTGTGGAGTCCACCCAGCTGCAGCTCTGCACCCACTCCAGGTTTGCTTGAGAGCAGGGAGAGCGCTCAGCTTTTCGAAGGGGCCTTTCTCACTCCACGAAAATCCGAATGACTGCATGCAGAAAGGCTCGGGCTGTGCGCTGTGTTAGAGGACAGTGAAGGCGGGGCGGAGGGCTGGGCCTCTCGAGCTCGTTCTCACAGGTGCTCTCACTGACCTGAGTGCGTCCCGTCGTCCCAGGGATTGTCCCTCCCAGTCTCCACACCGTCGTCGTGCTCGGTCACTGAAGACTTTGCAGGTTTCTGAGACGTGAGTCCACCTTCATTTGGCTTCTTTTGTCCCAGTCCCTGAAGGTCCTGCAAAAAGCCACATGCGTCCTAATTGTCTTTTCCCCTGAGCTCCAGTTGCACATTTTAAAATGACGTAAATAAGAACTCAAAGTAACACATGAGATGTGTTTAACTTATCAGTAAGATGACGGGGGATGTAGCTCAGTAGCAGAGGGCTTGTCTAGCATGCACAAGGCCCTGGGGTCAAGCCCTAGTAGTACTAAGAAAAACAAAACAATCAGTAAAGCATAATATGTGGGAACCTTACTCCTAGAATGTTAACTTTACACCAATTGCAGTGATTTTCGTGAAGGTTTGTTATGTGTAAGACACTCTGCTGAGCTATTTTCACACGTGTTACTTTGTAGACTTCTCCCGGTAACCCAGTAGATGAGCTGTGGCCTTGTGTGTGTGGAAGGTGAGTCTATAGAGTGGCAGTGTTACCCATCAAGTAAGAAGGAAGCTGGCAGCATGGGCCTCGGCCCCTGGGCTGCAGTCCTGACCAGGCTGCTGGGACAGGCAGGCCAGAGCGTCGCTTCCAGAGAGAGGATGTCCCGTGCTGTCTGGGATCCTGAACATCTGTGTGCTGCCTTATTAACATTTATACACTGACAAAAATAGTGATGAAATGAAAATCCAGAAAAGTCTCATAGAAAAATCAGAATATGTACCCAGCTATTACAATTAAAGAGTTTGTTGAATATTACCAATACGGCCGTCCAGAGTTTATGGCTCTCCAGTGTGTCTTAAGGTATTTACGAGGGCAGAAATGGAAACCAAAGCAACCTTCCAGAGTGACACACGGTCCACTGAGGAACAAAGACCAAATGGGCCTAAAAACAATCTTATCCTTTTTTTTTTTTCAGATTTACTTTGTTTTAGCAGTAGTAGGAGGGTCAATTTTTTGGTATTTGTGTGCACATTTTCACTGGCCTCTACTTTTGAAATCAACTATTTAGCTTTTCTTATTTTTTTGTGTGTTTTTTTTTGTTTTTTTTTCCGGTACTGGGAATCAAACTCACGACCTTGCGCTTGCCAGGCAGGCGCTGTGCCGCTGAGCTAAATCCCCAGCCCCGAGCTTTTCTTATGAATATTGTGGTTTTTGATGGACACATTTGTGTTTTTGTGAAGTGTATGACGTGGTATTTTGATTCTTGTATGAATTAGGTAATGTTCACATCGCAGTAACCTGCGCATCCCTCATCCTAATTGTGTCCTTACGGTGACTGCACTCAGAATCCCCTCTTCCATCTATCGTGAGAGGTGTGGTGCGTCGCTGTTCCCCGCATCTTCCCAGCTGAGCCATCAAGCACAAGGACTGCAGGAGCGGGGTGGGTTTTGAGGAGAGAGCTTAAGCAGGCTGGCTTTAGAGTACGTTTATGTACTTTCATCTTTTTCTGCAAAAGGCAAGAACCAACCAGAGCCGCACACTGATGTTATAGCAGTTGTCCTGCCCCCAGCCCCAAATACCACAGTGTGGGAACAGAGCCCCAGGGCCGGGGCCTCTGACGCGCCTGCAGTTTGCTTGTTGCTCTTGTCCCTGTGTTCCATCCTTGACTTGTCTGATGTGTATCCTGCTGCTCCTCTCTTGTTGCTCAGAGCTCCTAAGCATAGAGGCCAGGACCTCCGTGCATCTCATGTGGAACGGGGACTCCCAGGAAACATCAGCGCCGATGTGCTTTCACAGTTCTGTGAGTTTGCTTTTGGAAAAGAAGACACGTGGTCAAAGCATCTGGATTTCATTTTCTCCTTCTTGGGTCCTCCGGTCTGCTCGACCTCCATGTCACTGCTCATAAGATAGCCAGACAGTATATAAATGTGCCCCGGCCTCCTGTAGTTGTGAAGCACAGTGCAGTTTCTAGAACATTTGCTAAGTTTTAGTGTAAAAATGAATTCATAAGCAGAAAGGCAGCACTGGCTTCCAGTTTTCATATAAAAGGAAGACAGTCCTGACGATGGAAAGATCTAGAGATACAGAAATGAGCTCATACTTACATCTAAGTTGAGGGAACATCACTGTGGACCCCCAGCGCTGATGTAATTTTAATGTATTTTAATTTGTTTTGCTTCTTTCCACTTATATCTAGCTGAGAAATAACAAAACTCTTATCACTGTGTTCTTGGGTATTAGAAATGGAAAATGACTAAAATACTGTAAGAGAACCAGTTTTTAATAAAGTCGCTTTTCTTAATCATCTGAGCATCTCAGAGAGTTAGGAATTCAGTTAGATATTTTCGTGGTGCTTTCTACTGTTGGACTCTGATAGGAGTGTGCTATGGCTTCATAAATGAAATTTGCCACCCAATGTGACTAAGCATTTGTGAATCTTAGGAAGCATTATTAAACGAGGTAACAGTGTTGCTAAAAGTGTATGCCATGGGCTCAGACCTCATCTCCACTAATCTAGCAGTCATTTCAAGTTTCATATAGAATAATACTTAGGAAGATCCCTATTAAAAAACGGGTCGGGTGTGAATTGCAGTTGCAGCTGAGAACGCTTTAAATTTTGGATGATAAGGAAGCCACATCTGTTTTCAAGAGGTAATCCCAGATATGCCTGTCTGTGTTAGTACTGTTTCTGTGGTTGATTATTAAAGGAACGAAGGAAAGGGCAAGAAGGAAGGAAGGAAGGGAAAGACAGACAGACAGGAAGGAAGGGAAGAGTGAGGGAAGGAGCGAGGGAGGGAGGGGCAGTAAGGACGGTATGAAGGCAGGCTAACGCTGGGTATCACGTGGGGAAGGGCTACCACTGTATCACTTCACTCCCCATCACAGTAAGAACATTAAATGATTTATGAAGGACACATGGCTGTTGGAAATGGTATGATTTTTCCCAAGAACTATTGCAATAATTAGTAAAGAATCTGTCGCAGTTATTTGTAATCACATTATGTGTGATATCTTTAACTTGCCGCCACTTTTTGCTGTGTACATTTCAGAGTATGTGTGTACGCAGAGAGAATTAATCTGATTGCTGAAATATAATTACTTTTGCCTGGTTGTTAAAAAGCAGAGCACAACAGTATATTTTTTACAGTAAACGATGCTGAGTTCAGTACTTATGCACGTGGTAGAAAACTCTTCCCTTCCACGCTTCGGGGCTGTGTTGTGTATTTCAGCAAAGTGCTGATGCTTAGTGGCTCTCCACCAGGTCCAAAGCTTGTGGTGTGGAGGTTAAAGGTGACTTGAAGCCAGAGCTAATTTCTTCCCTCAGGCTCCTGTGTGGATGTGTCTCATAAGTGTTGCACATGTTGCACTTTCTAATTATGTGCAAATTTCCACAGATGGATGTGGCCCAAGGTAAGAGCTGCTGCCTGGTTGAGAAGAAGGCTGCAGCGGGTGCAGGAAATGCTATATGGATACAGGAAGTGCTGTGCAGGTACAGGAAGTGCTGTGTGGATACAGGAAGTGCTGTGGGTGCAGGAGATGCCTTGCAGGTACAGGAAGTGCTGTGTTGGTACAGGAAGTGCTGTGTGGATACAGGAAGTGCTGTGCAGGTACAGGAAGTGCTGCATGGGTACAGGAAGTGCTGTGTGGGTACAGGAAATGCCTTGCAGGCGCAGGAAGTGCTCTGCTGGTGCTGGGTGCTTTGTTTCTATCCCTGCCAAATGCCCCCGCAGAGGTTCTTACTGTTAAACAGGTGGAAGCTGCTGCTTACTTTATAGTAGCTGAGGTCCAGGGAACAGGACAGAAATTCCAAGAATGAATACTCAGGCCATGAACCAGAAATATTTATACATTACCTGAAAAATTCTAGTTCAGTTATTTCTAATGTGTTTACAGCTCTTAGCCTAAGTATTAATGCCAGGGTTTAGTTCCTATTAGATGAGGAAGGTAGACTCAGCTGCAGGCTCAGATGTACCTTGTCTCAGTGGCCCCTTGCTGCGTGTTCCAAGTGTGTACATGTATGCACTGGGGAACAATATATTTTATTATGGAAACAACAAATTCCTGGAGAGGTTTGTGAAGCCCACGTAGTACGCCTTGGCCGCAGAGTCGCGGTGGAGCTGTGCCGGCCTTCAGACCCGGGGCTCTGTGCTCCTTTGCTGTCTTGACCTCGAGCAGGAAGCTTTTCCAGGTCGCGGTGGAGGGTGGAGGTGTGCCAGTGGGGCCTGTGTGAAAAACGTCCATCCCCAAAGCGCGCAGGGCTCCTTCCTTCCTCAGTCAGTCACAGTCTGCTCCCATCGGGGGATTAGGCCTCTTGCAGCAGTGAGGGGAAGAGTCCAGCCTTTTCAGCCACTCTGGAGCAAGGACAGAGAGGGAAGGCTGAGTCAGGCAGGGGCCAAGGGGCAGAGCGGGTGGCCTCCACTGTCCTGTCCCAGGACTTGCGTTCCAGAGGGGAGGCGGAAGATCCCGTCCTTGGATTCCTTGTCCTGCACCACAGCGAAGTTGCTTAACTTCACTACTTAACTTGCTGGACCAGGAGGATGGAGCCATTAGCGCAGAGGAGGAAGCATTTCTCCAGGCTGTGTTTTAGCAGGGCTGCAGGGTGCAGGAACACTGCATGCATTATTGTGATTTATGCTCGGTCTGCGTGTATTAACTGATTCTTACATCATGCTCTGAAGTTTTCCCTTGTGACCTGCCTCAACGTGTAGTGAAAAAGAACCCCACTCCTGCCATTCTCGGCAAGGAAATGTACTTGGTGTTGATTCTCCCTGAACTTCTGCCTTAAGGCTACGTGGAAAGTATCTTTTGCAGTCCCCCTTCTCTGTCACTTATACACAAGGCAGACAAATGACCTTGACACTTCTTTCATCTGTGGCATTTGAATGGAATGTTTATTTCATTAAGAAAAGTAAACAGAACCCAGCATAACGGTGCATTCCAGCTATCCCAGCACTCTGGGAGGCTGAGGCAGGAGGATCCTGAGTTTGAGTCCACCCTGTGCAATTTAGCAAGGCATTGTTTAAAAAAAAAAAAAAAAGACCGGGGACTCAGCTCTGTGCAGAGGAGCAGGGTTCCATTTTCAGTTTTCAGTTCAGAGCGGAAAGAAGAGGGGAAAAGAGGCAAAAGGGAAGGAGAGAGGAAGACAAGGAAAACAATACTCTTTCTGGATAAAAGTTTTCTTTCTTTTTGTTCCTGTTCTTTATTTGACATCAGTGATCTGTATTTTCCTTTTATTTTAAAGTCTTTTGTGGCCCTGTTGTCTTAGTGTGCTGAGCTGCTCTGTGAAAAGACCGTGCACTGGCTGGCTTGGCCAGCACGTGTTCATGTTCCCTTCCTGCCGTTCGGGAGGGTGGAGGTCCACGCGTCCCGTGGGATCCCCTCCTGTGTGTGGCAGGCTGCACCCTGCCGCGTTCTCTCCAGGTGGGCGGCGGGCAGTTTCTCTCTTCCTGCCACTGACCAAGTCCCCGTGGGCAGGTCTCACCTCCAGGTGCAGGCCCCAGGCTTGGGGCTGAGGTTTCGGGGAAACGATTCGGTCTACAGCAGCCAAACTAAAGTAAGACAACCCTGGAAACCTCCTCAGTGGTAGCCTCAGATTTGCAGGGTTTGGTCACATTAAGCTAGGTGAGTGCACCGTAATGGAAAGATTTCCCTGCGTCTTTCACTGTTTCACGTTTTGAGCACCCACCGGACTGCAGGAGCTGCAGCCTTACTTCACACGCAAGTGTCTTCTCCCTGAAGCTGCTTTGGGATATTTATGCTAAACAGTCATTTGGATTTTCAAGTATGTAGAAGTTTGGTCTTCTCCACCCCATAGGTAGGTAGACAGGTATAAAATAGATAGGTGTCTTATAAATATTTACAAATGTCAACACTGGGCATTTTAATTTGTGTGAAAAGAACTTTAATAAAATAGGAATCCTGCACAAATGTGTTAGTTAATAAACAGTAATAACCAATGCGCTTGGTTAAAGAAAGGGCGGTCCAGGCACCTGGGGGAAAGTGTCTGTGTGCACAGGTGTGCACAGGTGCTGGGCAGGGCCAGGCTTGGCCAGGAGGAGGAGAAGCAAGAAGCCGGAGGCTCCAGCCTGTGCCCCAGCCTAGCTCCTGTGGCGTTTTGGTGAACTGCAGGCCTTTTTCCGACGTGATTTACTTCCTGGGGCTGAAGGGCAAAGATGCAGTCTATTTTTATTAGGGTTCCTGAGCACATTCTTTCTGTTCCTCGCTTTAAATAGCACCATTCTCCTGCGGTGCTCCTTTCTTCTTTTTTTGGTAACTCTTAAAGCCCATCTCTTCCCGGCCTGCGTATTTCTGCTCCATTTCTCCTGGGTTCTCTTCCCTCAGAAGCTGCTATGAATAATTGAATGGCCAGGGGAGCCTGGAGCAGCAGTGGTCCAGCTAGGGGATGGGAAGTCCTGCCTCAGGGCCGGCTTTTCTCCTTTGGAGAAACCAGTGGCCCAAGAGCTCGGTAAAAGAAGCTGAAGCACAGTTCTTGTAAATTTCTCCAGTGGAGGAAAAGCCCCAAACGAATTATGGTTTATTTTTCCATCTGGGCTGTGTTTAAACCCTAACTGGTACATGTGTAAATATTTCTAGTGGTGAATTTTACAACTTCCGCTGACTTCTTTAGATTACCAGATGACACAGGAGCGGGTCCTTTTGTGGCCGTGGAAATGTCCACTTAGAAAGAGTCCCAGGTCCTCTTCTGCAGGAGCTAGGGCTCCTGGCTTGGCCCAGCCCTCAGCCGCAGAAGGCTCCAGAATCATCAGGTCATCTGCAGATCCCTTGTTTCCTGGGTATATTTTCAGGCAGAGTGTTTCCAAGTTTTCCGTCGGGATCAGATGGTGAATATTTATGAGCATCAGCCCTGTCGGATCTCCCACCTTTCTCGGTATCTAAACGTGTCACTTAGCTAGTCTCGAGCACCAATAATTCACCTCATCTTTTCAGAAGCCCCATTTTAGGCCCTGTAGCATTTAGGGCCGCACAAAGCCTATTATGGAGGGGGTGGTCCCGCACACTTACTTGGACAACAGGGACAATGGGAAGGTCATTCTGATTTAAGGGGTCACTTCCCCTCTTGTCTGGAGGGCCGCCCCGCCCCGCCCCGCCCCGCGCTCGCTGAATGGTCCTGGTGAGTGGGCCACATGCAGCCCCCGGCGTCCCCTCCCCTCTCCTGCTACTCTTGAGAAGAGCAGGTCCGGGTCAGAAGTGAATGGGCCGGCCTGACCGCTGCTGGGAAACAGGCTTACAAGTTGTAGGCTAATCTGGGGAGGGGCCCGAGACAAAGGAAACAAAGGACGCTTGCGATTGGGCAGCCCTGGCAGAGAGGCTCGGGACGGGGTCCTTGTCACCGGGCGCCTCCCTGTCCTTCCCTGCGGGAGGGAGAAACGCTGGCCACTGCAGAAGCAGGAAACATCCTTAAGTTTAAAAGAGCTGTTAACTATCTTCTTTTGCTGTTTATACTTCGGGTTTCTCATATCTAAGAGAAACTGTGTGTCTGATTAATTTCACTTAACAGGAAGTAGGAAGAAAGGACTTTCTCAGAGGAAGGGATGTGGAGAGGGAGCCAGGGGAAGGAGGGGGTGGAAAGGAGCTGAGATGTGCCCTGCAGCAGCAGGAGGACCGCGGACTAAGAGAAATAAAGAGCTCTGCGCCCTTAGCGCTCTGCCTGGAACCCGGTGTGTGTGACCGGCTGCAGTTCAAGCCTGATTTTTATTACTTTTAGGTTCTCTGTGTCCTTTTTAAGGGTGCCTTCTCAACACAAAATGCCCTATTTTTTTAAAGAATAGTTTCTCATGTGTCACAGATGTAGAAATTTCACTAGGAAATAGTATTTGTACGAATATATTCCTATTTATACACATGACTATAAACCAGTACTGTAGGAAATAAAAATTGCAGTTCAGGATGGGAAAAGAGGAATGCAAATGAGAGGGCAGACTGGATGCAAATATAGAAGCCCTGGGATGTGACCCAAGTATTTAAGATGGGCCTGGACATTGCATAGCTGAGTGTTGTAGAAGCCAAAAGAAAAAAGGAGATAAGTCCGATACCTAAATTACATATAAAAGTAGTGTGCCAATAGCACAGGCGAGCTCAACTGTCTTTCCCGCTGTTTAGAGTTGAAAGAAATTCTTTCCATGGGTTTTCCACACGTAAGCTATTGAAAGATCAATAACTCCTGGGCTGGATTTTGTAAACGTGGTGTAACAGCTAAGGATAAGACAACAAAGAGAAAATTAGTAAAAGCGACTTTGGAAGATTTTAAGATATTATGGCATACAATCCCTTAGATGGCATACAATCTCAACTCCAGAAGAATGTCTTTAGAGAGATTTTTCATACTCTTTCTCCTCATTGGGCTAATGCTAAGGTAGTCACATACAATTTGAGAATATAATCTTAGTGGGCCCCAGGATGGCAGACGGTCTGTTGCTTATCAGGAACACACTTGTCTGCATGGACAGTGAAGGCTTGCTTGGTGGGTGTGAGCTCTGGGAATTGTCTGATGGGAAATGCGGTGGGAGGATGCCCTTCCCTGTCATCTGCGTGCTGAGAGAGGGTCTCGGCCTCCAGGGGATTCTCTCTGCATGCTAGTTTTGGATCCTTCTTTCCACATGAGAAATGGAACGGTCAGTTCTCCAGACTTATAAAATACCCAATAATTATGGGATATTTTTTCTTCCACATTTGGACTCTGGCATAAAGGAGATATTGGCAGGAAGCTGAAACTATGGATTATCTAGAAGCACAGGTGGAGTTGGGATCTGTGTATTTGACTTCTGGTTCCTTTCCAATCCCTGTGAAAACTTTCGTATTTTGATTTTATCATCATCTTTGCCGGTGAGAGGATTTGAGATGGGAAGTGAAGCCAGCTTGAACGCTGCACAGCAACTTTGTGCTTCCCAGGGCCTGCGGTAGAGACTCGGTCAGGGACAGAAGGTGAGCGCAGTGGGCGCTGGCCATGCGCAGGCGGCACCAGGAAGAGGCGCGGTGGACAGGGCGGGCTCCGGTGTAGGGTCCTGGCAGGCACGACCTCCTGCTGTCTCTTTCCGTATTTAGGGAGTGAGATATATTACCTAAAGCCTGTGGGTGGGACAGGAAACCCTTAAAATATGCATTTTAGTGGAAAATAGTGGGAAAATGAAATTGCAACTAATAAAAACTGGATGAAGGGAGAGAGAAAGAAGAGCAGAAGCACAGGGAAAGAGAGCAGCACTGGGTGCTAGTACTGCTAATAAGTACGAGTGCTAGTTGTTAGTACTGCTGACAGACATTTCCGGGAAGGGTGGGGTAGGCCCTGCCTTGGCTGGAGGTGGTAAACAGAGGTAAAGTCACAGGAGTAGTTCTTAATGCAGCCCAGGCAGGGATTCTAAACAGAAACCGGAAGAACTCTTTACTCTGGCATTCAGTAGAACTGTGTATGGGTTGAGAGGAGATGTCTGCTTTTCATTTCTAATAACTTTCCAAACCCGGTGGGGTGTATGCGCGCACACACGTGCTGGTGGTGAAACCCAGGGTCTCACGTGCTCTAGGCAGGTGCTGTACCACTGAGCTACACCGCGGCACATGTGTTACCTTTATATTTTCAGGTGTAATGAGTGCTTCAGTGGACATAATAATTTGAAAGGTTAAGGAGTCGTTTGAGTATTCAGTGATATTTGAAAGTGTCCTAGGACAATCAAAGTACACATACATAGGAGCATGTTTTTAAGTCTTTTCTGAGGAGTTTGGAGAAACATAGATACGTTAGGTGAACATGATGATTTTTTGTAAAATCAGTGCATAAAATTTTTGAAAGAGTAATAATGGAGTTATGTATGGATTTTCTGTTTTTATTGGTTAAGAAGTGCTAGATATTTGTAAGTATCAAATTTATTTAACAATAACAGAAAAAAATCTGTTGTAAGAGTTATATTTCTGTGGACTCTTGTGACTTTTTCTTTTGAAACTCACTAGTCAGTAGATAGGGGGCTGGACTGCTGAATCTGTAATTTTTAAAAGCATCCAAATTGATGTAAAGTGGTTGGGAAACACCCGTGTAAAGGTAAATAAAAATCAGCTAGTGGGGGCTGCTGCAATAAGAAAGTGGTGTTTCTCTTCTGAGTGCTGTTCTTTATCCCTGTTTAGAAAAACAAAATAAAAGAAAAGCTGTTTAACAGGGACAAATGTAGTTTTAGTTTACATTTGAAGTCTGCAGTGCAGAGTTGAGACACAGCTTGTGAGTTTGTCTCTCACACTCACACACACTCACAACAGTGGTAGCAGCAACACAACACTAAACTTAGACAGTTCGGTCGGGCTGGCGGCAGCGGCCAGCGGAGTCCACACCGCGCAGGGCTCGGGGATGCTGCCGGCCTTAACGTCATTCAGGAACTTTATTGGAAGATTTGGTTATTTTTACAGAGATTAACTAGCATGCTACTGTGTTAAAGGAGTCATGGTTTAAGAATAATAATAATTAGGTACTTTCAGTGAGTCTGGAGAATTCGTGACAGAATTAGACATCTAATGAAAGCTTCAGACATTGAGAGCTAATGAGTGAAAACCCTTGGAAGTCAGAGTACAGCTCAACAGAAGGAGGTTCTGTCAAGTAAAATAGTAACACATAATGTAATCTTACAGAAACAGCTCGTGGTCACTCATGTTTAGTACAGTTAGTTACTAGCTACTTATTCAGTCTTAATACATTTGGCCTCTGTGCACCTGTGATTTGTATGGATGGATTCAACCAAATGCAGATCAAAAATACTTGAAAAAAAAGAGGCATGGGTATACTGAAAACATACAGACTTTTTTCTTGCTGTTCCCTAAATAATGCAGGACAAGGAGTATTTGCATTGGTATTCTGAGTAATCTAGAAAACATTGAAAGTATATGGGAAGACGTATAGGGGTACAGTTTCTAGGCCATTTTCTATCAGAGATTCAAACTTCTGCAGATGTTGGTGCCCTGGGAACAAGTCCCCCAGATACTGGAGGGTAGTGGCATGCTCAGTACTCTTCCTAACCTAGAATTTTATCCCCTTCTCACAGTATGGTGGAGGGAAAACGAATGCTAAATTTCTCTGGTTTTTCAGGTCAGAAAATAAAGATTGGAGGAACCTAAGCACCCTGCTGGAACCCTCACAGTCGGGGCTTGCTAGGGAACCCTTGCTTCAGTCTGCAGCCGTAGGGTCACATGGCCAACAGCACAGCGTAAGAAAGAGTTCCTCCCAGAAAGAGTCCCTGTCTTTGTTTTTGTTTTGTTTTGTTTATTTCTCTTTTTGAGGCAAGGTCTTGCTATGCAGTTCAGGCTGGCCTTGAGCTCACTTTGTAGCCCAGGCTGGTCTCGAACTTGCAACGATCCTCTTGCCTCAGCCTCCTGAGTGCTGGGATTACAGGCATGCGCCACCACACCCGGCCTGAGTCCCTGTCCTTAAGCCAGAAGCTTCTAATTTTTATTAGTGTTCATGGACCAATGAGTATTTCAGGTGTGAACCAGGAAGATTATGAAATCCTTCTGTTAGGAAGAGCAAAATGAGCAACTCAAAAGGAAAAGGCCAAGAATTTCAAGATAGGTAGAGAAAGCCAGTCTTACAGGATTTTTCTTCCTGCATTTTGACAGTTTCCCCCAGATTACCAAATCAAATTGACCAGATTATCTCTGAAGACAAAATAGAGGCCAAGGCGAGCTCACATGCAGCGCTGAATCCAACAGACGTCCACCGCTGCACTGATCCAGGATAACAGCCCTGATCTAAATGGAAAAGAGAATCTAATACCTTCCAAAGTGGCTCTGAAGCTTTAATCGATACCTGGAATGTTACATTTTTGGCAAAAGAAGAGATGTTAGATTTTAAAAGCTGACTATATGACCCCAATAAATAAGAATCAATTTTTATTAGGAATCGAACCTGGCAGTTTTGTACAATTCATCCAGAATCTCTTTGACAAAATTTGAGTAATGGAATTGCTCCGGTGGAAACGAGGTAATTCTTTGTGACTTTAACACGAGGCGCAGGCAGCTTCCATCCATAATGCTTGCGGTAGAGAGCACTTTTGCAGTAGGCAAACAGCATGTATAATACAGTGTCATGTGTATGTAATTATCTCAGCAGGCCAAGGGGCGGAAGAAAGTCTTCAAGTGGCAGAGAATTAATAACCCTCTGTTTCATTGTTCAGCGTTTCAGTCTAGAATTGTGTTGGTTTTGTTTCTGTTTTCCTCCTTTGCTTAAGAGATTTCCTTATACGTAGAAGCTAGCACGGCCGGGTCCAGCGCGCTTTCTTCTCCTGGGAGCCGACATGACGTTGAGAGGCAAGTATTGCCCTTGTCAGTGCCTGAGGAGGCGAGCACCAGGGAAACTACGAGAAATAACGGCGCGTATACCGTTTCAAGGTTCTAACCCACAGGGCTTCTCATAAGTTAGATACGGAGATGTTTGTGTGGAACAGAAGATTGAGGCTTGCTTTTCAGATGGGAAGGGTTTAACCACAGCTGCCCTCCTGCATTAATAGGGTGCCTCGTGTCCTGTGCAGCACCCGCTGTTCACTCACCGTGAACCGAGGACGCAGTTCTCATCCCAAGGCTGTGGTCGGCCCATCGCTTCTCTGCCTTGGATTCTGGAAGCAAGCACTGGCAGTATGTGCTGGGATCGTGACTGTCAGGTTCGCAGGTTCCCTGTGTGTGTGCTGGCGTTAGGGTGCGGCGTGAGAGGGGTGCCGTGTGGATGAGTGACAGGTATTTAGTGGGTTGCCTAAGACACGTGGCAAGATGGAAAAATAGCCATTTTCAGGTACTGCTAATTTAAAAGTGTATCTTAGAGACTTTGAAACTAGACTTGGCAGTGTTTGGAACTTAGCTGCGTTTCTTACCCACCTCTAACCTGTTGAATTGGACAGAAGTCAGCCAGACATGTGGTGCTGAGAACAGCAGCATGGGTTCTGGTGTTTCACAGAGGTGGCATGCCTGCAGCCCCGGACGTCCTCTCTGTGACGCTCGCTGTCTCTCCCACTCTCTCTGGCTGACACAGTCGCCAGTGACACGGGCCACGCAAGCTCCTCCTGGAGCCCAGAGGTCAGCGGCCGTCAGTGGTGACTGATCCCTGCTCCCCCTGACCCCTAGATGTGCCGTGAGGGCTGCAGGCCAGTGGGAAGGTGTACAGTGGGATGAGTACCACTCGGGCACGCGGAGGATTTAGGAAACACTGCTAGACAGAGAAGCACGGCAGATCCTGAGCCTACGAAAGTCTGCGTCCCATGGAGAAGAAAATAAACAGGGAAAGCTCATGGGCTCCATCACAGTCATTAAAACACAGAGCTGCGGGCCGCGTTGAAGGCAGTGCCTGGCCAGGGGTCCAAGTGTGGGGTAGACAGCTGTGTTCTGGAAGTGGGGCAGGGCAGGCAGAGGCTGGGCCGGGTCACAACCCACGTCCCGCAACCCGCGTGACTGTGAGAGCTGCAGATAAGACCTGAGCACCCGCAGTTCCAGCAGGAGACGTGTTTGGATCGCTCCGCTGTTTCTGTGCCTTCCCTTTCCCCCTCTGAATCTGACGCCAGTTGGGAATGCCAACTTCTCACTTGTGTTACCAGTGAGGTTGAGATCCTGTGTGAGGTTCTTGGGAGTAAATCCTTCCTCTTCTTTCACCTTATGCCCTTAGCTCCTTGAGGACTGGAAGCCGGGGGTCTGCCTTCTGCGTCCCACATGCTAAACGCGGCTGCATGCTTAGTCGTTTGCGAAGTTCCCTGATGTCGTACACTAGAAATGACCTGTTCGAGATAGTTTTCCTTAGAGGTAAACTGAGCCCCTTCAATCAGCAGATCCCAAGTACGGCTGTGGGGGGGGGGGGGGGGACGTTAATTACAGAGACAGGAGGACATTGTATTGTGTCAGCCTTCTGGCTTCTCCGCCTTGCGTAACGATGTGAGCAGAATTGGTTGGTACATTTCAGGGTGTCTGCACCTCCTCTAATGACGGCTGTGGTTGATTTAATCAACAGACTGCAACTGCAGTGATTGGGAACCAGATCCCACAGGAAATTGCCAGAAGATGGAGACCTTCAGTATTCGTTCTCTGATGTTTTTATTGTGCTCTTTCTGTTTTTACTAAAAAATGTAAAATCGCTGTATTGTGAGAAGCACTGCTGTATGGAAAGCTTCTGTTAAGATATTGCTAGGTCTGACTTCTGCTACCTTTCTGCGAGCTTTGTGTTTCATCTGTTTATCTTCTGGTAGTGACTGTAGCTACCATAAATTCTCATTTGCAGAGACGGATGTACCGTGACACATGCAGGGATCGAAGCTGGTTGTTGTCTGTGGCGGGTGCGCGTGAGTGTGCACGTGTGAGATGTCTTGATCCATTTGTGTGTTTCTCAGGGGAATTCTCAGGCAGTTAAGTCAACCTTGTACAAATAGAGCCCCTCTGTACACCCTGATTTGGAGGGAGAATGGGTAATTCCTGTTAATGACTGGTACATCTGTTCAATTACGTTGTTTTCTATTGATGCTTAATTAGGTGTCAAGTTGGAGGAGGGGGAGGCCAGGAAAGTATGCTTCCCTTTGAAATGTCAGAGACTCTCTCTAAATTACCTGTCTTTTTAGCATCCACGAAGTTCTTTGACGAGTGTCCTGTTCTTTGGACCTTGAGGCTGTTACCCTGTCTTACGGGAGAATTGTAATGTTCCCTGGGAGGTGGGCTACCTCAGACCTGGTTTGCCTTGAATGTCACTCCTGTCCTATTCTGTGTGGAGTGACCCCTGTCCACCTTTAGCTGGCCACAGAAAGAAGGCTTCCCACAGGGAACACAGTTCTTGTTTAATAGTCCACCACCTTTGCTGCAGGAGGGTTTTTAATAGAAAATATTGTAGAGAATAGCACCTTGATTAAAATTGAGATTATCTAGTTATAAAATTATAATGTACTTTGTCTCTAGGTGTGTGCCCCTAAGGAAGCAAGTGGGGTACCAATTTTGTGTTTTTTTATTTTTAAATGCATGGTCCTATGTATCTTAATTGTAGCATGAGGCTATATGAATACGTAGATTCATTCAGGAACTGGAGGTGGGGATTGCAATTCCAGACCTTGGGAACGGAGTAGGGGGAGATTTGTGACAGGACCCAGAGAGCATCTGAGGAGGCGAGTGTTCTTTATGTTGCACGTCAGCCTGAAGGACCCTTAGCCACCTCGTAAGCCTAATTCTCGTTTTTTATTGATGTCGATGGGTGGGCTGGGGTCAAAGTTTATTGTGCTTTTCTTGACAACTTACGCTATGTCACAAAGCAATAGGATGTGTTTTAGTAAAACTATGCATTATGTATGAGATCCTGTAACAATTAAAAAGGAGGAATTGACGGCTCAGAAAATTAAGTTCTTAAAAATGAATCACAAGGGCTGTGACCCGCTTGAGGAAAAACTGATCCTGTGTAGTCACCTACTCTGTGGATGGAATTTGTGTAGTGATTTTGTGGTCTACACAGATTCCCTTAACAACACATAGGAAGGATATTCCTATGCTATTCGAACGTGGAGGAAAGGTTGTTGACCACTTCGTTGAGAAGCCTCTTTCCAGTGGATAACCAGGATGGATGACCCCTTTTCCAAGGCGATAACTAGGTTAAGGCATTCTAGTAAGAATCTCACAATTCTAATATCTACTCTATTTTCAGTTATATATTGCTCTTGTTGGTATTTGTAATTTTCCTTTTTTCAAAAATCACACCTTAAGATAGTAGCATGTAGGAATTTAAAGGAAACTATGCCAATCTCTGAGTGTAGGCGTGGTAGTACTTAATGGCCCCTCATGGTAGGTCCTTTGCATGTCCTCCAAAAACAGCAGATAGTTAAGACTTTATGAACAGCATTCAGGATTCATCTTGCAGACTGTATTCTAAATTTTAACAGAACTATTTTTTCTATGTTTTAGCTGACATTAGAAAAAAATAAACCTGTTTCCAAACCTAGACTATATCGCCAAAATTTCACACACAGTGAGGGTTTTTCCTCCTTGAATTTACTTCTGTTTTCTTTGTGCTGATCAATCCGGTAAATTATTTATTAGTGAACGGATTTGTTCCTATCTTCAGTATGCTGAGGAATCTCTCTATAATTTCCAGAGGGTTGGATGGGTTTTTCAGGAATAAGCATGGTAGAATTAGCCAGTAATTTTGCAAATGCTACCAAGAGGTGCACATATTTTAGAGTTCATAGTTTGTTGAGGATTAATATTTATTTGCTGTTTTTTTTTTTCGTTTTTTTTTTTTCTGGTACTGGGGATCGAACTCACGATCTCGCGCTTGCCAGGCAGGTGCTTAATGCCACTGAGCTGTATCCCCAACCCCAATTTGCTGTTTTATTTCTGAGAATAACATCATGGGATAAAAGTTGTATGTAAATTAGTCCTGTAATTGAGCAACTTTGTATTATAAAAATACTCATTAAGTTAATACATAAATCATAATGCACCATTTTATAGCTTACCTTATGAACTTGTTCAATACTATATAGAATTGCAGATGTTAATTTCATTTTCTTTTTCTAATAATACAATGATAATTAAATGTTAGAAAATACTGAGGAATCATTAAAAGCATGGGAGTGACAAGCAGTTGTACAACAATCTTGGTCTTTAGTATTGAAATGGAGTTGCACTTAAACATTTCATAGAATTTCACTACAGTGAAAGTTACTTTTAATGTTATCTAGCATAGATAGCATGACTTTTTATGGAGTTCTGTATCCAGGGTATGCCCGTTTCTGATGTACATAGTTATTCGTTCTTGAAGAAAGTAAACCCTCAGATTAGCAATGCATTTGTTTCTCAAGCATAAGCTTTAGTTCTCAGTGTTGGAAACTCACAGTACAACAACATAGTAGAGATTTAGTAAGTGTTAGCTATGGTTGTAAGCATATTACATGTAAGATCTTTTTCAGTCCTTGCAGGAACGCCATGAATGTACCATCCTGGATGAGTATGAAATGATGTAACTCTCACATCATCTACAAACAGTCAGACCAGGTTTAACACCCAGAGCATTTGGCCCAAGGTCCGAGAATTTAACCCGTCACTTTGCTTACCACTAACTAGGAGGGAAGTGCTTCAAGTTATGTTGTTGGAGCATTTCCTCCTGTGAGTATGTGTGAATTAACCTTTCAAATTCGCGTTTTGTTGCATCATAATACATTAAGTTGCAAAAGACGGAAGCAGCTAATAAATTATAGATGGCTCCTCCCGACTCACCTCCCTTGTGCTGCTCACCCTGTGGATAGCCCTCTGTGTGTTTCCTTTTGTTGGACAGCTCCTTGTGGGGATGTACCTGCAATCAAATCGCTCTTGTTTACATATACACAGAGATAAGATCACACTCTGCGCCTTACTGTGAATTTTTTCTCCACTCAAGATCTGAAGATCTTTTCATTCACTATTGCTTCATTCCTTTATTTTCCATTTCATCTTCACCCTTCTGCAGTTTCCGTGGGACTGGTGTGTTGTCAGATATTTAAGGACTTGCTAGGTAGAAAGGTATAGATGCGGGTTTCCTGGTTAAGTCTCAGCGAAGATCCTGGTACATCTTACCTTGTGAGCTCAGAACATTTCCTGGTGGTAAAGACATACAGAGGCATGAGTATTTTCGTGTTAGAAACCATGTTCTGATTTTCTTTCAGACATACATATTTTTTCCCCAGGATTTATCAGTATTTTAAAAATTTTGTTGATTTGATATATGGTAACATGTCTTGTGTCTTTTAAAGTGTTTAATTGCCTATTTATGAGGCCAAGTTTCTTTTCAAAAATTTTAGTACTTTTTCTATTAATTTATAATTTTGGTACATTGCTGTAGTTATTTACATTTTTATATTGATTTTCTAAAATTTCATATGTAAAAATGTGTTAACTTAGTAATTCTTTAGCTTATTCTCCTGGATTTTGATCTAGACAATCAGAATGTTTCCAAATAATAACAACTTTTTTTTTTTTTTTTTTTTTTGCCAAAGTTTATGTCTATCTTTTGTCTTGTAACAGTGAGGGTGAACATCTGTCCTTTCAGCCCTGACTGAAGTGGATGGAGTGTGAGAAGTGTCTCAGCATTACGGGTCCTTTCCACATATGTGTTAGATAATATTTATTAACCTGAGAAAGTTTATCTTTCTAATTTAATAGTCATTAGCAAGAATAAAAATTGAATATGGATAGGAGCATTTTGGGGGCAGTTACTAAAATTAGGTGAGTTTTTGCCTTTGATTTCTTAATTTGCTAGAGCATATCACAGCTGGAAAATCACATTAACCATTAATTGTTTAGCTCGTATGTTCTAGCCATTGCTGTGTTTATTGTCATAGTTTAAATACCACAATATATGAGATAAAGAAACAGTACTGAGAGAGCGTATATGAGGTATAATCCAAGTTATCAAAGCTCACACAGTGTATATGGAAAGGACTTGGGAGATCCTAATATTATGTATTTCTTTTTGGAATAATATTCCTCACCAAAATGGATTATTTTAAGAAATTTTCTGTTGGACTTGATTTGCTATTTTATGTAGCTTTTTAAGCCCAGGCTCCTAGGTGAGATCAGTTTGTGGTCCTTGTGTTTCTTGGCTTCTTTTAGGAGCAGCTTTTGCTGTTTTTCAGATTTAAATCGATACGCACATAATAATTTTATGAACCGAAAAGAAACTTTGATGATGTACTGAAGGACCCTGGGAAGGAGTGAGGGATCCTTTGGGGTGGGGGAGGACACACTGTGTGCTGCCGTGGACATGCAGTGATGAAAACGTCTGGAGACACAGCGACACCAGCAACCTCGGAGGCGGGAGACAGAGTTCTTGCGTCAATGGAATTAGCATTGACTCCTTAGCATTTGCTGAGGTCCTACTACGCATCAAGCATTATTCACTTGCACGTCCCCAGGAAGCCTAGGGTGTAATGGACAGCTTGACCATGAAGCTCTTACTTTGAGATAAACGCCTTTTGAATAATTGTATGTGACATCACTTTGGAAGGATCTTTGGGACAGAAATACTGAATTTCATCTTAGAAGATGGCTGGGAAATTTTTAGGAGAATTTCAAAGAAAAGCCATTTCCAGAAAAGAAACACAAAGTCATGGCTATGCAACTGAGAAGCAGAGAGTGCGCTGCTGGTGGTGACTGCGGTCCTCAGCACGGTCCTCCTTCCTGATGCTTTACGCAGATGAGCTCAAGATGGAGTGTGCTTTCTGGAGGAAGAACGGTGCAGGAGTGGTTATTTATAGCAGGGGAAGAGAAATGGTGGTAGAAGATTAAACTTAAAGTCTGGGTGGTGCTAGGCTGTGGAGGAAATAGTTGAAATGTAGACTGCTGCGATGTATCTGAAGGGGAAGAAAATGATGGGCTCTTGCTGTCATGAGTGACGGATCTTCAGGGCTTTAGTTTGTTCTCTCTCTGTAGCTCCCTGTCTCTCTCCCTCTCTGTCTCTCTTTCCTTTCCTCCTGTCCCCCTCTCTCTTTCCGTCCCCCCCCCATATATATATGATTTTTTCTGGAGACAGGGTCTTGCTGTATAGTTCAGGTTGGCCTCAAACTCCTGGCATTCCTCCTGCCTCAGCTTCCCAAATGTGGAGATTACAGGTGTGCACCACTGCACCTGGCCATATTTTTTATTATATATTGATAATGATCATCTCCTAGCCACTCTCTGGATACTGAGGCTGAAATATGTCTATGTTTGAAAGAAAATCAGGACATGGTTTTTAATGTGAAAAATACCTCCCACTAAATTACACATAGTGGCAGATTCATTGGAATTAAAAGTCTAAGAAGGCAAAATAAGATAGTACATTGAGGGCCGGGGTTATAGCTCAGTGGTACAAGCACCTGCCTGGCAAGCACAAGGTCCTGAGTTTGATTCCTGGTACGAAAAGAAAAAAAAAAGAAGATAATACACTGATTTTTTGAAATCTGAAAATGCAGTGAGGTCCTTTTCTACTCTAAACTCTACTCATGGTTTTGAATGAGAAATCAACTTTGGTCTCATCACTTCCTGCCTTACAGAAACTAATGAACTGTAAGAGTGGTTCTAGTAATTGGCAAAGGCACGCAACGCTAAATACTCTCCGTGTGTTTCCACACAATTTGCCTGGCTCTTCTGCTGAGAATCTAAACATTTGCCTCACTCTGCCCATATTTTGCTGTGTTAGGGAATATTCTGATGCCCTTGAGTTTGAATCTCTGCAGGTGCCCTTGAAGCCTAGCATGGCTGTGCAGGTTGCCCCAGGTGAGATGTGTGTCCCCTCCTGGAGAGTGTGTGTGTGAGTGTGTGTGTGAGTGAGTGTGTTCCATGCCTGAACCTGGCTTGGTGCCCAGCGCCCAGCAGTCAGAACTCTGATTGCATGCAGGTTTCTGGTGCGCTGTTTGTACTCCTGCTATAATTTCTAATTTTTCCTGTGGGGAAGCAGCAATCTTTTTTTTTTTTTTTTTTTTCATTTCACTCCAGAAGGACTGAAATGATTGTTTGGACATTCCATGTGAAAGCACAGAACTTGAAGTAGAAAGACCTTTTGCATACGATTTGAAGAGAATTTTCTGGTCTTTCAAGTGTCTGTAAGATTAGTTTTCCGTATCCCTCACTGCCTGAGTAGTTGAAAGAGAAGTCACTGCATTGAAGACCAGGAGTTTCTGGCAGAAGCGCTGCTTTTCTGCCTTGCTAATACACTGGTGTGGACCTCTCTGCTGCCCTGGAGGCGTCAGTCGTTTATTTTTTCAGTTATTGTTTCATTGGTTGACTACTGAATCTTCCGCAAAGCCGATTGCTTTCGATTTCACGGAGCAGAACTTTTCTTGGTGTTGTTTCCCTTCCACTGGGGGAAGGAGCTACACACAGGTGAAAAAGCCAAAGTCTGAGGAAGGTTGTGAATGTTCTTCCAAAGCAGTAGGAGCCGATGTGGAGCGGAGGAGAGGGAACAGCGGTCAGGGTCAGTGAGCTGGATGGCCGGGGAGGTGGTGACATTTGACCAAAAGTTTAGAGGAAGGAGAAGAAGGCGAGGCACAGATGGAGAGTGTGGCGGGTGGGCTCGGGGTGCAGCTGGCACTCCTGGCCTGTGAGGTTCCCTGGTGGGGTTGTTCGGTCTGCAGAGTGCCCGGTGTGAGACTGCATCTCCTCTTCTTCGCCGGGTGATGCCTGGTGTGAGAGCGCATCTCCTTCTTTCCTCCCAGGCGATGGCGCTGTGCAGGGGCCTCTGTGCTGTAGCAATATGCTGTGTCTCGCGCTAGGGTGGCTCAGGAGTTAATTGTCCCATGGTTCATTTTCCATGATGAAAATCCCAATGCTGAGATTCCACTTATTCCCTCCTTCGGGTGAGGGGTGGGAGAGAAGCTCCTGGTTAGGATTAGGGAGGGCAGCGGCCCCCTCCCCACATAGTTTCCTGACTCAGGCTGCTGAAAGAGAAGCAGGAGGTCCTGGAAACGGAGCAGCGTCCTCTTTGGGGCTCCTCCATTCCGGCCACAGTCCGTGGGGCAGCACACGCCAAGTGCAGTGTTTACACAGTTAAATAGCCACAGTTGTGTCTTCCGCGGCAGTGTTCAAATATGAGTGCAGCTGAAGTGCAGAGATGCACAAACACAGAGCCCTTGGCTCTGCTGGGAGCCAACCTAATGACTGCCATAAACAGATCACCATTCATTCATCGATCTGTCATTGATCTGCACAGCAAGAATCAGTACTATTTGACTCCCCTATATTCTTGGGTAGTAACGATCAGTGGACAATACTTGTCCTAACAATACAGTGAAAGTAAACAGAAACTACTTTCTTATACATAATATAGTCTCACAAGAATCCACGTCACTGTTCCCTGTAGAATAAGCCAGGATAGGGCAGAGCGTTTGGGGCTCAGCAGGGCAAGTGCTTGTCCAGCCTGAGGGAGCCACGCCCTGGTTGCATTCCCAGAACAAATAAAAGAACACAAACAACAGAAAACCACGGCCCCAAAACAAAGCAAAACCCAAAACACTAAAACCCAGTGAACCCCACACAGTAACCGTGTGTCCTGTCAGACTTGGGTAAAGGCTGTGCCGTTGCACTCTGTGGGACTTGAAGGTTGCACTGAATATGAATTCATTAACTACTGGTTCGCTCAATAGTGCAGGGCTTACAGCTTTGGTGGAAAGCCATTTGATTTTCAATTTTTTTTTGTCGTTTTGAGACAAGGTCTCACCATGCAGTTCAGGCTGGGCTTGAGCTCACTTTGTAGTCCAGGCTGGCCTTGAACTTGAAATAATCCTCCTGCCTCAGCCTCCCAAGTGCTGGGATTACAGGTGAGTGCCACCACGCCTGGCCTTGTTTCTCAGATGTTAATAAATACATTCCCACCTTTTAGGGCAAACTCAGCTTCTCTTTGCCACACACGCTTGTTCCCAGCGTCCTCTCCCCACTCTCCTGCCTGAGCCTCTTCCTCTGCCTTCTGTGATTTCTTCTGTCCCTTTGGACTCCCTGAGTGCTCTTAGTTCCTGCAGTCTCCTTTTTCCTTCTCTTAATCTTAACCACTCGCAGCTGGCTGTGTGGCAAGGCAGGGGGGCTGTTAGTCAGGTGCGTGCATTCCCCCGGGCTCTCCCTGATGTCTGCACTGGGCAGGAAGGACATTGTGGCCGCCACCGCGGGTGCCCTACATTAATGCCTTGTCTGCTCATTCACCACACACCCTCCCCGTCTGCCACATCAGAGGGGTGCACACAGAGAACAAGGCCAGCTCAAAGGGGATTAGGGACGCCTGACCACAGTCCTGGCAGAGCTGCACGGATGCTGTTCTCTGATGGATCCAAGTGATTGCCATGGGTTTTACACAAAGGTCTAGCAGGGAGAATGTGATTGAGAGAGTTACAGAAAAGGTTCTCATACAGGAAGATGTATTACTCATTTCTTCAGCTTGGGCTGTCTTAAAGGGAGGAAATCCGAATTAATTTCCCATTTTAGTGATGCTGTGCATGGAGCACTGTGGGATCAGAGAGCTAGAGGATTAAACAAAGTAAAAGTATTTAAACAGAACATTTAAGCAGTTTCTCTGAACCAATCATTTGCTTTCTTTGTATCCTCGGGTGGGTTTGAATACAGTGATTATTTAAATATGTCATTATCACTGTACGAACTTGAGCTTATCTTTGACCCACAGTTCTGAATTTGCTCCATCTTTGATATTTGCTACGTTCTTGTCTCTAGTTGCTGTTTTCTTGCCAGAGTCCTGTGTGCTTTCTGTCCAACTTCTTTGAACCATTATTCTTATGACCTACTTGTTTGGTTCTTAGCTTTAACCCTTGGACCTTATTCCTATTCTTATTTAGAGCCACAGTCTCAAGAACTTGGCCAGAGGGTCGGATCCATCCATCCCTAAAGCCCAAACTGAGTGTCTTAGTTATTTTCCTGTCACTGAGATACAGTACATGACATCCACAGTATAAGGTATGAGAAGTGTACTTTAGTCCACAGTTTGTAGAGGTTTCAGTTCATGGTCAGCTGTGTTCTAGGCAGAGCAGCATGGTAGAGGGGTGTGGCTGAGGAGAAACAGTCCATGGCAGGGCAAGCAGGAAGCAGCTAGGGATCCAAGGAGGAGGAGGGACAGAGAGACCCTCTCAGGCCATACCCATAGTGACCCACCTCTTTCTACCAGACTTCGCCTCCCAACACTACACCCAGCATCACATAAATCATTAGTGGACCAATCCACTGATGAGTGTCATGCCTCTGTGATCCAGTCACTTCTCCAAAGCCCTGACTATGAACTCATGAGGCTTTAGGGGGACATCCAGATATAAACCACGACTCCAGGCTTCCAGAACTCACTAGATATCTTGGTGCCTGCCCAACACTTGGGCAGTTAGTTCTCTGAAAAGCATGAGATATTTATTAGTAATCATTGTGTCTTTGGCCCTTGGTTGCAGATTGTTTTCTCTTAACAGCAGGATGAAGCTGTAAAGTCTCACTTTGTCCTTTATGTCCATATTCATTCTGGTTAGATCTAAGGATAAAGACAGATAAGCAGAGTATTACAGTCAGCTATATACATTGTGAAATATATAGCATTTTATGTGCACTTTTTATTAGAGACTGAATATGAGAAGATACTTAATATTTTTTCTGAGATACTAATATTTTTTCTAATATTTTTGTAACTGCACTTGGAAATTTCAAAGTGGTAATAATCATTATAATAATCAGAAAAAATAGGGTCATATGTATAAGAGAGAAGTTTGATTTTGTGGTGTCATAATAGAGATATGCCGTAATTTCTTTTGTGCTCAGTACAGCTTTCGTACAGACTTTTTTCCCCAGAAGAAAAGGCTTTATTAAGTAATTGAGTTTGTGGGAGAATTAGCATGGTAGCTTTTCATATGTAGTTTACAAGTAGGGTCTCCATTACATAGAATCTATAGTAAAAGATCAAGATGTTTTCTTCCATGGTTTCTATATTTGAGTATCTAGGAACAGATTAAAATGAAATGCATGAACAAATCAGTCAGTATAGAGAGGATGCCATTTTCATTTAAAGATAGAGTACGAAGACTTATGCAAATGTGTCTAGATGCCAAGTCTATGATGAAGTGTCGGCAGTTTGTTCTTGTCTATTACTTGCATTGATTGGAGAATAAACCTAGTTAAAGAGTTGGGTTAACAGCTGGGTGTGCACATGCCTGTAATCTTAGCACTCTGGGAAGCTGAGGCAGGAGGATCACAAGTTCAGCGCAGTGTGGGCAATTTAGGGACATAGTGAGACCCTGTCTCAAAATTAAAAAAAGAAAAGGCTGGGGATGTAGCTCAGTGTGAAGGTCCTGGACTCAGCCCGCAGCACTGAGGGAAAAAAATTAAGTTTAGGAAGCTGAAAGGTCATATAAATGCCTGTGATGACAGTTTCCCTGGTGTGACCAACTTTGATGGAGAGTAGAGAAGTCAGACCTGTGGTAGGAGAGGCCGTGTGTTGGTGCTGGCTGTTACTGCGGGGGACTGGGCAGGCAGAGGGAATTCTAACTGGGAGCGTGTGCTCAGAAAAAGAGCGTGTTGCTCTTTTCAGAGAGCGACCCGGGGTCCATGGAGCTTCTGCTGAGGATGTTTTGCAGCTGAATCCCAGGGCTGGCAGGCTTGTGGGGGCTGCTGACTCACATGAGATTCACAGGCCTGGCTTCAGAACTCTGTTAAGTTTGACATGCACCAAAGGGGCGCTGCATGGTAGAACGGCTTGTTGGAATGCACGTTGGAGTTTTGGTCTCAGAGGAGCGTGGGGAACAGAGACAGGGTGACGAGTTAAGAGAAAAAAAGACACTGCAACAGTTCCTGCAGAATGTGGGTGTTTAATCCTCACTGCTGCCTGCAGCTCAGTTCTTTCCTGTCTCCTGGAGATGAGCTCCGTGGGCGGGCGCGCCCCCTGCAGCAGAGCCTCCACTGCCCCTCCTGTCCCGCTGCAGGGCTTCCTGCCTGTTTCTAGGCCGGGGTCCCTGCAGACAGGCATCTCTGCAACTGTGAAAGATAAACGCATTCACACACAGGAGCCCAGCCTGGAGGAGATCAGCCGCTGTGTTTCCAAGTGTTCATTTACTAATGATTTAAATTTCAGTGACCATCCTGTCCTTTACTCTGGACAAGGGAAATGTATACCTGACACTGTTTTTTGCTATTTCCTTTTCTTTTAATAATACTGAATTATCAGATATTAAAGATTTAACTTGCAATTTCTTTTTTTAGTTTAGTTTGAAAAGGACCTCTCAGTACCTGCATATGTTTTATTTACTGAGGACATGACCCAGAAGCTGCAGTTGCATTTAGCTAAAGTGATTTTTCCCCTAATACATATTTTTGATTTAACTGCTTAGGTTTTGGCCTACTTTTCAACATATAAAGCACAAAAGGCTTAAACATTAGAAAATATTACATATTCTGCAAAGCTAATCGTTCAAACAATATGTTTGAGGTTGCAAGTAGGAAATTAAAAATGACTTCTATTCCTATAGTTGACTTTTACGTACACCTTTCACCGGTGCCTCACGTTCTTGGAAAAGGTTTTAGTTAAGAATGCCAAAAATACCATATTTTGCCGTTTGATAAACACACATTCATTTTTAAAAGTAAATTGGGTTGTGTGTTTGGGGGTCTGTGGCATGGTGCGCCGTGTGCGCGCAGCGTGGAGCTGGGGCAGAGCACTGCGCAGGGCAGCATGTGCGGGGTCTCACACTGTTCCTGCTCAGTGTGGGCCGAGGTCACCAAAACCTCCTTATTGGACAAACAAGGTCTTACTCCCTAATGCGGTTTCACTAACTTTGGTCCTCGTGCTGTGCTTACCTCTCTAACCGTGCTCTGTGTGCCGCTGTGCTCCTTGCATCCCTTCACTCACACCTGCCCGTCTCTTCCACCCAATATCTCCTTTTCTATCCTTGTGTATCTGACCACTCTTAGATTTGTTTTTAAACACAGTGTTTGTTGTTCACTACATTGATGAGCAAGAGAGTTAGATTTTGTTTTTTTAACAAGTAGTTAGGTTTCGTTTACACATCTCAGACCGGGAAAGGAAGCTGGTTGTGATTCCCATCAGGCAGCTGACTTCTGGGATCAGAGGTCTTAAGGTGGGGGGTGCAGCTCAGGTGAAAAGGGTCGGGAACTGCCTGAGTCTGTGGTGATACAAGGGTTGAAAGCAATTACATTGCAATCATTTTCTGAGCTGGAAAGATATTTTCTATCTCCCAGTGGGAGAATTCTTTCTTATTTCTCCAGAACCTTGTACTTCATTGATAAAATTAGTGGAGGTAGACTAACCTCACAGTATCCCTTTCCGATGGTCTTTAGAAAGAGAGTTGCCTTCTAATTTGCAAGTTAATCTACTTGCCTTGACAGCTTTTTGATTGTAAAGTAAACTCTGTCTTGGAACAGCTGTCAGGCAAATTACGCTGGACTGTATTGAACAGAAGCACCCGAGGTGGAAACTGAACCCTGGTTTTCATATTCATGCTTTTGTTTGTATATTTGAACCTGTGTCACAAAAACAAGAAAGGCCAATAAAATGATCTTGTTCGTCTGCTCATACCGAAGCACTTAATGTCTTTTTAGAATCTTTTCTGTATAACAGCACATCAGGGCTGACTCTACCTTTAACCTGCTACTTCCTGCCAAGTGTGCTGTGGATCTTGCGCTTGCCGCTTGCTGTGGGCCTAATGCAAATCACTGGCGATGTCATGTGATGTTATTGAAAGCAGCGGCAGTCCTGGTTGTAAATAAAATAAGTAGTGCTTGTTTAATCTGATAATCCTGATGAAAACGTGAAGAAAATTGCAACATTTAAGTACTCCTGTGCATATTTCCACAGAGACTTTTCAAGGAAGAGAATTCTGGGGTTTTCACAATATTGAGATCTTTATTTGCTATGACTAACTTTTCTTCTTGCTATGTAAACACAAGGCTTCTGTAAAAGTCATTCTTTAGCTTTACATCCATGAAGCAGGGTTATGATGGTCTATAAGACAGAAAACAGGAAATATTTGTAAATTTTGAAGGCAGCGGAGTTGAGGTCTGTTCTGGTGGTTTAAGGATAAGAACCACACTGTTTCATATTGCTGTGCAGATCAGCATAAATTAAGGTAGTTCTCTCCTGTGGGCAAATGGCTCTTCTACTCACAATAGAATCTACTTTAATAAATTTTTGTGAGCACTAAAAGAACTTGTTTATATACCATGCTAGCTTAAGTTCCTGGCAATACATGCTCGATGGATATAATCTGTTCTTTCAGGGACACCTACTGTATTTTCGAAACTATGCTGGACATTTGTGAAATTCAGAACTGTAAGCTGTAACCCATCCCTTTAAGGGAACTAAATATTTTTGGAGAAATAACAGTCCCTAAGACAGTATATTGATATACATGACAGTTTATAGGACAAGGTGCACGTATTTAAGAAATTAGGGAAGATTTATACACCTGAAGTGTTGGATTGACTGCAAGAAAACACTAAAGTGTAGATTTGAAGGATGGTTTTTGGTCATGGAAGAGAGTTAACATAAGTGATTTAGAGGGGCAGAATGTGACCAATGGATGTGTTTCTGAAGCAGTTACACTAGCTTGACTAGAAGTATTAATCCATGTGAGGAGAGAGGTTGGCCATTTACATTCCAATCACAATATAATCAATATTTGAGTATTTTGCAGTATTGGAAATATTATGATTGCCCAGATAATAATTGAGAAAAAAGGAAATGAGGAAATTTTATGATGACATTAAATAATGTTTACACGCTTGAATTAGGCTAAAATAAATTTTGTGAGCAGTCTGCAGTGCCTGAGGAAAAACACAGACAACAGTGAAGGGAAAGGTTTTCAGTACAATGAATGGAGGTTCTGTAATGAGCAATTAGAAATTCAGCTCATTTGCTTCATAGAAGCACCAGCAGCAGATTGCGTGGCCATGTGGGACACCTCCATTGGCACCAGGCAACATGGGACTGCGCTGGAGGTTGTAACTAACTGTGATGTGAGGGATAAAAGACAAAGGATGGCAGCCTCAGGGAGCGGGGCTGGGTGCGTAGCCCTCCCCTCCAGCTCCTGTGTGAAATTCCTTTCAGGTCAGCCCTACAGTGCATTGCTTATTTGTTTGGAAGCTGGAAAGAAATTGCTGCAGCTGAGGCAGACAATATTAATGGAGCAATTTTTAAAAATGCTTGGATAAAACAACAATCAATTCAAGATGGTGGAATAGTAGATAGATCTCATAAAGAACCTTTGGCCTTTGAGAACCGTGAATATGATTATCCGTAAAGTGGATTAACTGCGCGTGCGCGCACACACACACACACACACAAACACACGCACACACGCACGCAAAGCCTGGCAGAAAATGAAGCCAGAGGAACACTGACAGCTTAAGTGTCAGAGTTTAGTGATGTAAGCTTTTTTTCTACTCTTAAAGACTTTACCTTTCTACTCTGCTTAACATGGTCCTATCCCTTCTGCATTTCCCAGGGTTGCTCTAGACAAAAATGAAATATGAAAGCATTCCACGGGCGAAACAGCTTTCCAAAAACAGACTAGCAGTGTTATTGAAAATAGTTGCAATTGAGAATAATTTCAGGGACTAACATTCCTGGCATGGTATCCATCTCACCAGTAATCTGACGATTTAATGTAGTGACCAAGATCTCCCTGTACACGCACACACACACACAAACACACACACACACACACGTACGCACACAGGTATTCCACTGTATACATATACATGCTATGAAAATGCATTTTTAGCAAACTGGTGTGTCTAGGTTATCCGAATCTTTGGCTTACTTATGTTATTTTTACCCAGCTACAGGGACACTGTGGGTGGTTTATTATATAACAAAAATAGGAGCTGCTTGGCATTCGTAGAAGATTTATGGCAAATGGAGCGCTTGACTTTTGAAATATAGGATCTTATCTCTTCAAATTTATGAATAAGCTGTTTATGTATCAGCACAAGTGAAATGGTCTGTTCTTCAGATCTTTTGATATTTTAATTTTTTCTCTGCTCCACAAGGCATAACTATGTTTTTATTTCCTTGGGTTAAAAATAACATTATTTCCTAAAAATAGTGGCCTAGGAGGAGAACTGCCTCTGCTTCAGGACAGGCCCCAAGGGACACGGGCCTCCTCCCCCGTGCCGCACACCTCCTCCTGCTCCTCTGCGTGGCCAGCCAGAGCCTGTCTTCTTTCTTTGTCTCTGTGATAAGTGCGAGTGGAACAAGTCCATGGGATGTGGAAGAAGGATCCCTGCTTTACTGTTCTATCCTTACAAGTAGGAGCAGTTTCATACATATTACTGTGTTCGCCACACGACCACTGCTATCAAATGTAGGAAAGGACAGTTTGTCTGGGGCAGGACTCTTAGCTGTCACTGCATCCTATGTTTCAACTAGGCCAATTCTCTCTGTAGCTCAGCTTTTGCAACAATGAAATAACAACTGGGAAGACTTGACACTTTCCACTCAGCTATTACCTTACAGTAGATTACACAGGGCTGCAATTTACGCTTTCTCTGGATTTGGTGTCCCTCAAATGGACACACGGTGACATGGATTGCCATTTTTCTTTCCTTCTTTCTTTAAAACAAGGAGTTTTCAGAACTATGCATTACTCTCTTGAAAGCCTATTAGGAGCAAATCCAGCCCCACATGGGACACTACTAATTGAATGGCAAGTTTTTTCTCTCAAATTTAATGAAAATATGGATAATTTACATGTTTGCTGTCAGAATTTTGACTGTTTCCTTACAGTAAATTCAAGTAGAAGATGTAAAATATTATTAATTATTCGATGAAATAGTTGCCTCAGTTTTTAGGGTTGCCTTAGTTTTAGCTTAGTGAATGCTTCAGATTACATCGACTCTGTAGACAACATCCCGCAGTTGCAAACCTACTGTTAGTCTACTCTGAATATGTTGTTATTGGGACGAAGAGGGATTCTAACACCTTTCTGTGTGATTGCACACACATACACTTGAAATATTTGGAATTTTAAGGAGACATCCAGAGATTTAATAATTCTTTCAGGATTAGGCCCACATTTTGAAAATCTGCCATCTGTCAAAAAAGTAGATGCTATTTATAAATGCGTATGTCCAGCAGTTAATTGTTTTCTGATGTGGACTATGGGAGAAGATGCCTGATTGTAAAAAGAAAGTGGAATTGCGTTTAATTTCCCTGTATTTTTCTCTTTATTCAGTGAGTTTTTATGTGCCTGCTACATTCAAGTGTGTTTACTAGAAACCTTACAGATGTAGTGATAAGTGAACATTAAATATGTCCCCCTCACCTTGGAAATGTAAGGAGATAAACACAAGGCACAGCGAGAGGGCTTTTGGCGTTTAGGGACAGAAGGCACTGTACCCAGTTTGGGTTATGAAGGGCGAAATCACAGTGTTTCGGGAGGTGCCGATTCACAGTGAACTTGATGCTTTCAGGGAGACGCTGAGAGCCACGTGTGGAGAGGAACGCAGAAGGGCACGGAAATGTGTGAGGCTGTTTGGAGGAAAGCGTCTTAGGAGAGGGCTGGGCTTTTCCTTCGAGTTTTCCTCCCCCACAAGTTTTCTTGCCTGTGGAAGGTGAGCGCTGGTTGTCATGAGGACTGAATAAGAGAGTGCATATTAAATACTCAGCCCGGAAGGAAACAGGCTCCATACGTTTAGCTGCTGGGCGGTGTGCTGGAGATGCTGCGTCCGTCGCCTGGCAGAGGGCTGGGGGTCGGCTGGGTGGAGAGAGTGGCGGCATGCGGCCTGTGTGGGGGTGTTGGGGAGACGGTTTGCCAGGAGGGAGCCAGGGACACAGGTGGGTGGTGGGGTGGGGTGGGGAGACGTGGAGCTTCATGTTACACATCTTGGAAAGCAAGGGTGGGGCATCGAAGTGGGGTGACCAAATGCTCGCTGAGGTAAGCTGGAGCTCAGATTAGGAATGACCTGAGTCAGGGTGGTCCCTGAAATGAGAGATTTTGAAGAAGTACAAATAACGACAGGAAGGTGTGCGTGGGTGTCAGGAGAGGACTGGCCTTAGGAGCGTGAAGAGGGCCCGAGGACAGAACACAGGACAGGGCCCAGGACTGAGGCCAGCAGCGCTGGGGGAACCCAGTGGGAAGGGGCAGGCATGTGTCCACGGGCACCTCTGGCTCCTCAGCTGCTCTCCGGAGCTGCTCTCCGCTTCCCTCTGCATTCACCCTCCATCGGTCTCTCTTCTGACTTCCTGTCAGGCTCAGGGTTGGTCTCCTCACTTGGAAGGCTCTGGCACGCCCAAAACTTGAAGCCCAGGGATGCACACCTCTCTCCTGTATGAAGCCCAAGGTGTGCTCTGGTGGAAACCCCGTAGCTGTCTGTCAACTTCGATTTTCCGGGAGAGCTGGATACTCCTGGACTCGGTGGTCTTGCTTGATCTGGGTGGAGAGCCTCATATATATTTACTTCTGAGAGAAGGACCTTTGAACAAGCTATTAAATTTTCTGAGAGCAGTCTTTGTATTTCATAGTGATTTTCAGAGTTTGTTCTTTTAGAATACCTCTCCCCTGTTTCAAGTGGTTTAAAATGGAGTCGGTGTACTCAGGCTGCTTCCTGGCTTTCTTTGTCACAGTATTTTTTTAAATAAAGCTGTTCAGCTCAGTATTCAAAAGGTGATGAGAAAGATTCGAAGCTTGGGGGTACTGTATTTCCACATTTTCTTAGAGATAGTGTTGCAGGGTTTTGTTCAGGTTTATTAGGAAACATGGTATAGAAAACAAATGCTGTTTATAAGTGAAGTATGACATTGTAATGAATATTTTGGTTGTGTTTGGTGCAACTGGCACCTGAAACTGTCCGGACCTTCCCCACGCCATTCCTCATCCCCTGTTCCACCTGCTGGGATGTGGCCCACATTCATCTGAGCACCGGTGCTGTGTGATCTTGCCCTCAGCACCCCAGGACTCGTGTCAGTCACACTGCGGCCCGATCAGAACCAATGGAAACCGAGGACCCCTGTGCACTGCAATCCTTAAATACTCTCTGCCCGCTCTTCACACCTCCAACTTTCTTTTCGACCCCCTGCCTTCATCTTCACTATCTCTGAACGGGTGACTCTGCCTCCTTTATCACAAAGAACCTAGACACAGGTAAAGTGGAGCTGTCCCAGCTTTTCCCTATGGATGTCCTAGTTACTCCCCCCAACTTTTACCTCCAACGTTTCCTTCACAGGCCAGTCTCTGTTGAATGATAGCCTCCTTCGAAGCCATGATTGGTGTCTTTGTTTTGCTTCTTTCTTAATTCATCTGCTTCTTTCACCCTCGCAGCAGGAAACATGGGCCAGACCAAAAGTCTGAGCATTCTGAAGCACTTAGGTTGTATTCTCAAAAGAGTGGAGCATAGTAGACCAGGAGAGGCCCGGAGCCACCAGACCAAGTAGGTAGACATGAACGTGATAAAATACGTTCCCCTGCCGCAGAGCGGATGATGGCTTAGGGGAAGAAGAGGAAGTGAGAAGGGAGGGTTTACTTCACAGGAAATGAGAAGGGCACAGATCACTCAGTGATGGGGAAAGGGAGAAGGGGAAAAGAGGGGAAGCCAAGCAGAAGCAAGCATCTTAGCAGGAAGTGAGGACTGCAGACTGCACGGTTCCCTGACCTGCTGGAAATGGAAAGTCGGCAAGCGAAAGTGTGCCCGATGCCTTAGGGCTTCTCTGTGTAGCTGATGATGGAGCCTCTGATACGGAAAGCTCTGGAAAGAACAGCTTAGAGAGGCCTTGAAGAAGCCCCTGGAGCCCTGGGCTGGGGATGGAAACCAGGACTCTGCACATGCGGGGTCCCCAGCCCGAAAGTTTGTGTTCATTGAGTCACTCAGAGGTGCTCTTTGGAGACGTGTATACAGGTGTTTAGACAACAAGTTATAGGCAAGGCAGCTGAATGTCCTGTGTCTAGGAGAGACGTCTCCATGGAATGTACAGGTGTGGTGTTGAGGATTACTGTGGATAGCAGTGTCCGGCTTCCCAGAGGAGTGCACAGAGGGAGGAGAAAGTAAACAGTAGTTAGTGCTCTGGAAAATGAAGAATGAGTAGTGGCAAGGGGGACCCCTCAGGACAGTGTTACCATGGCAGCCGCAGAGGGCAAGGGCTCCAGAGAGGGGAGGGGGCTGTGACAGTGCATTCAGTGTCGTCCAGGAGAGAGTGCGCCTTGGCCGGGGCACAGGGAGAGACTGTGGGCTGGGAAGGATGGGGGGCGCCTCCCTTCTGACTCTGAAAGGACAGGGATGGACATGCTGCAGTGGGAGGGCAGGCGGAGAAGGAGCACCAAGCGTCCAGTGAGAATGTGTAACTAGCAGTGAACACGGCCCCCAAAAAGGCCCTTGGCATTTGATGAACCATTGCTCCTGCCTTCTCCGCTGGACACTTCCATGAGGCAGGTGTGCTGCCCCGCAGCCAAAGAGAAGCAGTGTCATGCAGGAAACCAAGATGCTGGACCACAGATGCTGCTCCTCCCACACGATGCCCTTAGGTCAGGTCTTCTCTCCTCCAGTCACACCTCACGATGCTCTCCTAGAAACTACGGCGCTGTCCCTGGGGCCCTCCTGCTCCTGAACGTCACATCCTGTTCAGTTAGTTCACGCGTTCTTTTTGATCCGTGTTTATTAGTAGAGGTCTCTGCCACAAACCCACAAGAAGGCATGAGCTAAGTTCTCTTCTTTGTCTCTGTTTCTCAGAGGATGTGGAACAGTTCTTACTGTTTGTCAGTGTTGGGAATTGCATGCAAAAAGAGGTGATTTATTTTCTCTGGCTTCTAGAGCTCATTTAGTAACTGCATGGCGCAGAGAGATTGTCTGATACAAATTAGAAAACAGTGTCTGTGGTCTTCGCTTCTACCTGCACCCCACTGCAATTCTTTTCTTAATGTAAAAGTGGAGCACAGTGATATTGATCTAATAATAACACTAAGAATACAGATTGGTTAGCATTTGTAGCATTTTGCAAATATATACACCAGCTCATAAGTATTGCGAACTAATATAAGAATAACATTAAGTGTGCACTCACTTTAATGGTTCTGTAATTTCTTTTTTTTTTTTTTTGGTATTTGTGTATTTTTCTATCCTTTTTATACAGTATGGTTCAATGACTTCTCTTCTTGGGGCTGGGGATTTAGCTCAGTGGCAAAGCACCTACCTGGCAAGCGCAAGGTCGTGAGTTCGATTCCTGGTACTGGAAGAAAAACAAGAAAACAAAACAAAAAAAACAACAAAAAATAACTTCTTTATTTTTGTTTGTGGTAAAGCATTCTTAGTTTTAATGTATTTCATTTAGTAACTAGTTTGTTTTACATGTAGATCATTCTGTGTTTTTCTCTGTGGCACTTCATTCTTTTTTTGTGAATTCTAGTTTTCTTTTTTCTTCTGTAGTTTATCAGCTTTTCATTCTTTTATGTGTTTCTCCTAAACTTCATTTAAATAATTTATGTTTTTATTCCACATTTAAGTTTTTATTCTATTACATTTAAATTTTTCTGAAAAGGGATTTGTGACCTCGATGTAGTGTTGGGATTCTTCTCTAAGGAAGAGGAGACACAAGTAGTTAAGTTTCACGTGTCGTGTCATATGTATGTAGACAAAAATTCAACTTCAGATATTAGACCATCTCCTCTCATTCTTAATACACTACTAGTGTTTCCTTACATTTGCCTGGGGAGAAAGTGATACATACACTAGATCCATAGCATGAGAATGAATAAATTAAGTATAGGAAGGAATTGAAAATTCCTTAATTACATTGATCCAAACGAGGGAAAATGTGTGGTATTCAGTAATGTTTCTATGCCAGAAAAAGTTAAGCTACAACATGGACTTAGGTTTGTGTAAAATGCCCTCATATCCATTGCTTATTTGCATTAATCTAAAGAATATTCCTGAAAAGGATTTACAGTTGTGTCTTTCAATCATAATTTTAATGATCAAAACCATTGTTTTAAAATTTAAACTTTAACTGAGTAATTCCAAATCTAAGAGCCTCAGTGGGGAAACAAAACCTTTCAAGCCTGCAGATGAGGACGTTTGCTGCTGTGTAATTTGCAGTTGTTAAAAGCTGATGTCTTTCTTTTAAAAAAGGAGGATGGTCCAGTGGGTTGTGGAGTACAGAGATAATGGAATGTTAAATAGTGGAAATATTTAGACAGGGTCTCACTGTGCAGTGCAAGCTGGCCTTGAACTCACTATGTAGCCTAAACTGGCCTCAAACTCACGGTAACCTTCCTGCCTCAGCCTCCGGAGTGCTGGGATTATGGGCATGGGCATTTATTTTTGTCTTTTTGATTTGGGGAAATTCCAGGATCCTAAATGTTTCAGTGCTTTTGCAATTTGAATGTGGAACGGGAGGGTGGACATTGTGGAGTAAAAGAGAAAGGAAGGCATCGAAGCCACTTTTTTTTTTTTTTGTGAAGCCGTTTCGTGCATGGTCTGAAGCACGTCTGTGAATTACTAGTGTGCGGCCTTTATTTGCTACGGGGCTGATGGAACCTTCTCTCTCTCCTCTCTGCAGTATCAAGTCATGGGTGGATAAGATGCAAGAGGACCTCGTCACGCTGGCGAAAACAGCAAGTGGGGTCACCCAGCTCGTCGATGTGAGTAAGGCCCACCCGAGAAACCTGTTCCTGCTCTGCCTCCTCTGCCTGCAGTTCTGATTCTAGGAGGTGGTGCAGCTGTTTCACAGTTGGGGCGCAGTTTCCCGTGGGGACCTAGCAGGGAAACTGGGAGACCTATGGTACTAAGCACGCGTGCAGCTGGCGGGGCTTTCTCTCTGCCCCACAGTGCACACGCTGTTCTCGCTGTGTGCGTCCCTCTGTTGCGTACACTTTCCCCAACGTCCGCCTCAGGTGCTGTGCGCTGATTACCATGGTGTTCCATTCTCCACAGTACACTGTAGAATTTCATATACAGTGGTGCGTTCAAGTCTTGTAGTCTTCGAAATAGTCTCAGAACATCCTCATGTCTTCATTGCTTAACCGTAGATTTTACTTCATTTAACTTATTTATTTTACAGTTGCCTTAGTTACTTTTTCCTTATTGCTGAGACAAAATACCTGGCACTCAAAATTAAGGAAGGAAAGGTTTATTTAGCTCACTGTTGGTGGAGGTTTCAATCCATACTCGGCTGGCTCCAAGGTAGAACGACACATGGCAGAGGGCAGTAGTTCATGGCAGGTGGTAAACAGCAAAAGCAATAACAGCAAAGGGAGGAGCAATGGCACGCAGCCTCTTTCTCTCCCTTAGTTTGCAAACCACCCACCCCAGGGGCAGGTGTAGCACTCACACTCATAATCCCAGCACTGGACTATGGATCAATCAAAAATCTAGAAACGCGCAGCGTGACTGCATGAAGATTTGACAGAACATGCAGGCACAAACCATAACAAGATTTAATATTTTTTAAAAATTGCAAAGAGTATATATCCATGACTGGAAACTCGAGTGCCTCATTGAAATTGGTAATGATTGTTTCTGTGCCAGAAATGGAGATACTATATGAGGCCGTTTGCTTTATGATAGCTAACCTGGCTGAAAATTGCTTGAAAATGTTTTTTGAAAATAGCAGGAATATGTAATATAAATATTTGTATAGCAACTTAAGCGGGTCATTTTTCTTGGGGAAGAGCATTTTGCATGTGTAATCTGTAAGATTTATTAAAAGTTAGATGTCATTTCTCTAGGGCTCTCTACTTCCACTTCAGTGTAGGTGATACGCCCTAACAGTCTGAGTGCCCTCAAATCCTGTGTTAACAGAGAGGCATTGGACCCTTGTATATTCCAAAAATATGGTGGGGGAAATACCATGAAAGGAGAAATAGTATAGAAGGAGTTTCATGTATGATACATGAATGTAAATGCTTGGGAAGAAAGTATTTAGGATTTTGATTTTCGAGATTTTGGAATATTTGCATATGCATGATTCAGAAATTGTGTTGGGACCAAACTCCAAATAGGAAATTAATTTATGTTTCACATACACCTTAGATGAGGCGTGATCAAAATATAAGGTGAATGTTTACATTTAAAACACATTACAGTAAAAGATTCACTGCCATTACTCCCCCTCAGAACCCTCCCCTGCAGCCGCGTACACTCCTCCCACTGTTCTGACCGCTTTCTGAAGCAGCTCTGGACTCCTTTCCTGAGTGTCTTTACGAGTTGTGATCAAAAATGTGGTGAATGTTGCCTCTGAGTGCCATCCAGAAAGGCAGGCTGGTAAAAGCCTCACAGTGTGTCCTCATCCGCATTAGTCCCTGGATCCGGCGGTGTGTGACTTCCAGCTCTCCCGCAAAGTCGAAATGACCAGGAGAGGGAAACATTTTGGATCAGTTCAGGACATCGAGGAAGCCAACTCAGCTCTAGACACTCATGGCAGCAGACTTCCTGAACAGCTTCAAGGAGGGGCAGGCGTGACGGGAAAAGTGTGTTGGAAAGGAGGGGAGAGCTTTGAAGGGGGTCATCGGCAGTGTGTTTTCTTCTAGATCATTTTTGAATTTAAAAATTCTTTGTCTTCTTCCATCCCATTTCATCCTGAAAGTGACTGTAGACGGTGTTTTCAGTGTGCCGTGTTTTAACCTTGACTTTTCGCATAAGGTCAGGTGTGTTATGAGGGAGATTCAGCCTGCGTGTGGGCATTCTGCTGTGGAGGAGCTGGAGTTGGTCATCACCTGATGTGTTCATAGAGATGCATGGAAATGCTTTGTTAGGCAAACAGCTATTCTAGAATCTCCTTACACATTAATTGTAGGTTTTAAACCAGGACTGTGTTGAACAACCCTGAGTTTAGGTTGGATATCCCTTATGTGAAAATCTGAAATCCGGAATCTTCTAAACTCCAGGTCTTTTGAGCTCTGACCTGATGGCCCAGGTAGAAGGTTCCAGCCCTGAGCCCAGGAACCGGCTCACAGTTGAGGCAGAAGCCTAGGGCTACGGCTCAGGGCTGGAGCACTTGCTTAGCGTGCACGAGGCCCTGGGTCCCATCCCCAGCACAACCAAAAACCAACCAACAAACAGGAACAAGTCCAACAAGAACAACACCCCCATTCCCCGAGAAACCTTCTACAGTATTGTAAAAATGACCTTCAGGCCGCGTGCACAGCGTGGGTGTGAAGTGCAGGTGGTTTCACGTTAGGCTCGGCTCGTGTCTTCAAGGTGCCTCACTGCGTGTGTAGAATTTCCCCGAGTCTGAAGAAATCTGACGTCTCACCCGAGCGCACTGCGGAGAGGAGGCTCTCCTGTGTCTGTGGGGTGAGGAATGCACCTGGAATCAGAAGGCATTCCAGGGAGTTCCGGGGATCACAGGGAATTCTCTCCGCCCTCACGGAGCAGGAGAAATGGCCTGACATTGGGCAGCCGCCAGGGTGGACAGCGGGGCTCAGTTCTCCTCAGAGAAGGGCATGTGCTCATCCACACCTCCACCGCTGGGCTGGAGCTGCCTGCACGCTTCGGGGAGCTGGCTCTCGATGGGCCGTGGCTCCTGGGATGAACACACAGCTGAACTGGACAGTGTCCAGGGAGCCAGGGAGCCCCTTGGACAGCGGCGGAGCTGGTGGAAGTTCCAGCAAGAATTATTTGTTAATTTTCACTTAAAAACTATGTCACTGACTGAGGGCAAAGCTGTCATTCAACCTCAGTGAGATGGAGGAAGGGAAGCTGGGTACTGCTTTCCGGTTTACACAGCTGTCTTCGTCGACAGATTTGAGTTAGAAACACGGCGCTCTCAGCCGGTCCCCTCGGCGCGCCCACCTCAGGAGCCACCTGCCCGGCCGAGCTTACATTGGTTTGGTGCTGATTCTGTATGTGGGGCTTCACCAGCCGTCTGCCCTTCCAGTGAATCAGGAGGCACGAAAAGCCTGCCCTGGTCTCTGTCGGGCTTTGTGAAGTGGGATGACTCAGGAGTCTGTCAGTGTGGATAAATGAGAATGACTCTGTCTGGATTTGGGTAACAAAATGGAATGGATAAGTCCACATAATGTTCTTTGATGAGATACACATCGGCACAGCAGCAGAAAAGTTATAAATAAAATAACTATATGTTACGTAACGTGTGTGTTAGAGACGGAGCAGAATTCATTACTGGAAATACAATTCAGGTTTTAGGGCACATGGAGAGTGTCTTTCTCAAGGAGAAGATTCCATATGCCTCAGTGCTTTTCCTGGACAGGAGGTGCAGGACGTGGACAACAGGGAGGTATTGTTTTAGCCGTGGGGACCTAACGCAAAACTGGCTGAAGGGTGCAGGTTGAGTGTGAGCTTTGAGCTGAGAGGAGGACATTGTTGTCGGTTTTTTGGTTTGTTTTGTTTTCTTTGTTTTCATGAGGGTCAGAGATGGATCCCAGGGCACTGTACATGCTAGGCCAGTTCTTCCCTCCCGGGCTATAGGCGGAGGGGATTGGACACCCTGCGGTGGTGAGGAGTTGAATACGTGGAGGGATTTGGTAGGTCCCTGGGTTGGAATTCTGTATTGTGGAGTGATGATTCTTCTCAAATTGAGTAGTGTGATTGTTTTGCTGGTTCACCAGTACAACTAGCATTCTACAGCAAGGCCAAGAACTAATACTAGGAGCCCTGTTGCCTAAATAATACATCCTTCCAATTTTATGAAATTTGCTTTGTGAACTCAGGGGTAGTGGGTGACTCTTACTGGATCAATTCAATACTTGGACATTGTGGATGAGAGATTTTTTTCCCCAGGTTATCTGCCGATCCTGTGGTTAGGCAATAGTTTTATCTTCTAGATCCATTTGGGTTTTCAGATATCTCTTCTGGAATCATTGCATTATTTATTTGGAGGATATGTGTGTCCATCAGTTATTGTGTATCTTCATCCAGCAAATAGATGGAATAGTTCTAGGAAGAAAAAATACAGGAAAGAAAGTATGCATTTTAATTCTTAGAACTTTTAGAAATTCAGCTGTAGGACTTTGTTTCCTCCACCTTAATTCTAGCGCTGAAGGAGACACTTTTTGTGCCTTTCCTCATTAATCCTCAGCAACTCCACGCTTCATATGCCTGGAGGAATTCTTTGCAAGCTTGAAATCTTTTTCTAGATGATACAGCTACTAAATTGGATGCAACTGTGCAAAGCAAAAACTTCTTGTGTGTTTTAGCATAATGTTAATATCTCACACTTTTATATTCCTGTTTGTATTTTTAGCAAGTGAGCAGATCCCCAATTAGTTGGTATATGTGGCTATGATACTGCTCTTTTCATAAAAGATACAAATTTTAAGAAGCTGCCATTCTGTTACCAACAGTTATCCACTCATGAACATTTCCATTTGAATTTCCTTAAAAAAAATAGTGGAAGGAAATTCTGGGACATAGATTCATCTGCATATCTTGAACTTTCCAGGCCTGCTGGGGTGCGCAGAGAAGGTTTGGTATGAGCAGCTATGAAAGAACGGCAGTGATGGTGGAGAAAGTACATCTGACTTGATTTCTGTCTTCCTGGACTTCCAACTGAGGAAAGCATGCGTAATATTTTAGCTCAGTCTTTCATAAAACTGTTGTCCCTTGGTCCTGCCAGTTATTGACCCTGTGATATGGCCAAGATTCTGTCACTGGGCTGTTGGGATTGATGACACAATCTACACAAACCATTTGCTGACGCACCGTTAGAAGTCCAGGCATGCCACTTGTAGGGTGCACCAGTTGGGGGTGCTCTGTTGTGTTAGTTGGGGTTCAGGTTGAGCCACTGTGATACAAGCTGATGGGGTGAGTGTGTGCTCTTCTCCCATGTGGCAGCCTAGAGGGGAGCAGTCAGGGCTGGGTACCCTCTGTGCGTGTGGCTTCCGTGCCTGGGTCTAAGGTGACCCTTCCGGTGGCTGTCCCTTCCCAGCCACTATGCAAGGGGAAGGAGGCGAGGAGACCAGACCCCCAGTCCTGTGTGCTGTCACTGTGCTTACACTTATGTAGTAGTGCTGATGACTTCCTCACAAGGTCACATCCATACTGGGCAGCAGCAGTGAAGCTCATGCTTGGAAGAGCTGAAGTTCTTCCTCGGTCCGCGCGGGCCCATCTTACTGTCAGGGACAGGTGGGACAGGGGCCCCGTGGGGCCAGTACTGTAGGTGCCTGGGTGTAAAGGTGAAGGGCACTTGCTCTGAGCTCCTGGGATGCGTGAACCCCGGTTGAGTGAGCACTCCTTGAACTTGGTTCCCCTGGTCTGAGCCCTGGGGACAGGATGAGCTGTTCCTGCTTGGTGTCTCCTGGTCTTCCTTCTGGAGGAGGCAGAGAGTTCCACCCATGGGTCCTCACGGGAAGCCAGACCGGGAGTGCGCATTTTCTTCCCTGGTCTGTTCCTTCTGACCCCCTCTGGCAGGCCCTCTGATGGCTTCTCCCATGGTCTACAGGATTCCAGGCACACGTCTTTGTGTCCTGCACAAGGCGCCCTGTGTGTTGCTCTAGTGCTTGACCATGTCGCATCTGGTGGTGCTCACCCCGCCTGGCCTGGCAGAGCTCCACGCCTTCCTGCTGCACTGGACCTCATTCCTGCTGTGTCTTCTCATGGTCGGGGTGTTGGGAATCCGAGCATCTTACTAATGGAGATGATTGGGTTCTTCTGCCGCCTGCCTGTGGAGGCTTTTGCTTCAGTGATAAAGGAAATTAAAAGTCAGCCAATCAGGGTGAATTTACAGGAGGAAAAGCTTTCCCAGTGCTCAGCCCATACAAAGATCAAGAGGGGTCCTTGACAGAGGAAAGTCCGAGAAGACAGTGGGGAGACCGGTGTGAGGGCTGCGGGGCGCCGGGCTGAAGGAGAGGACTGGGCTGGACTGCGATTGAAAGCACCGGGCCCGGTTTCATGGCTGCGGTCTGGTAGATCCCCATCTCTGCCTGGTTTCCTAGTGTTGAGGATCCTGTTCTGAGGGCAGTTCTGTTCCTGGAGCTGGTCGTCTTTGCTCAGGGCCAGAGGTTCACCTCGGTTCCCTTTGCGGGTCCTGCTTGGAAGGTGACCTCACTGTGGGCTGCCCACTGGGCCCTGCTCTCCTGCCTGAGGTGCTCACGGTTAGAATGACACCCGGTGCCTGGAACAGGATGTTCTGGAATCCTTTCCGTGAGTGTCTTTAGTCTTGCTGTGTGGCTGCCTCAGTGTCCTGACAGGACTCAGATGTTTCTCTTTCGTGGTTGTTTTGACTTTGGGGAAGAGCCAGAAGTAACCTGGTCCAAGATCTGGTGAGTAGGTGGATGGGGACACAGCAGCATGTTTTTTGTAATTGTTATTTTAAAGAGAAAAGAACAAAAACAAAATAACAGAAATGAAGACAAAAACAAAGCAACACAAAAACTATAAAATCGATATAGAACTTCAAAACAAGCTGATAGGAAATCAACAGTGATGGTTCTATTACTTATTGTTATCTTCAAAGTCGTTGCTCAGATTACCAGATATAGGTATGCAAGATTGATCAAACAATTAAACATTAACTGTTCCTTTCAATAAACCAATAGAAATTAGTAATACAATTATCTTAGCTATCTTGTGTATACATATATATTTATGTTGCCCTTCCTTCTTTCCTTTTTTTCTCTTTTTCCTCATCCCAGTTGTTCTTTGCTATTGAGCAGTTTCTTTTCCTTTCACAATATCTATTGAACCTTTCAGTTTTATTTACTCTTTCAGATTCTTACACTAGGGAGACAATACGATATTCACACATGTGGGTCTGATTTATTTCACATATGAGTATGGTCTCCAGTTGCATCCATTTACTATAAAAGCCTTGAGTTCATCTTTCTTTATAGCTGAGTAATACTCCATTCTATAAAAATATCACATCTTTTTTTATCCAATTCTCAGTTGATAGGCATCTGGGTTGTTTCCAAGATTTTGCTATAACAACTTGTGCTGGTATAAATATGGGTGCACATATGTCATGTGGTATGATGTTTTAAATTCTTCTGGGAAAATACCCAGAAGGGGAATGGTGGGATTAAATAGGACAGACCTCTAATCCTAAGTTTTTGAGGAATCTCCAGACTGATTTCCAAAGTAGTTGTAGCAGTCTACATTGCCACTAGCAGTGGAGAATTGTTCCTTTTTCCCCACAGCCCCTCCAGCATTTGTTGTCAGTTGATTTCTTGATGGTAGCCATTCTTACTGGGGTGAAATGAAATTTCATTGCTTTAATTTACATCTCTCAAATGACCAATGATGTTGGACTTTATTTTTAATGTATTTTCACTTCATTGGTGATTTCTTTTGAAGTACGTAAGCTTTCTAATAGGATGAGATCCCAGTTGTTGATTCTTTGAAGTGTTTGCCCTGAGGTTTGGGTTTTGTTCATGAAGACTGTGCGTACCTCTGTGTCTTCAAGATTTCTACCTACTTTTTTTTCCAGTAGATTTAGTGTTTGTGTTCTAATATTTAAATCTTTGATCCATTTTAACTTTAGTTTAGTGAACAGTGATAGACATGGCTCTAGTTTTAGTCTTTGGCATATAGAGGGCCCGTTTTTCCAGCACCGTTTATTAGTTTATTCTTTTGGGGAACATGTTTGACGCCTTTGTGAAAGATAAGGTGGCTGAGTGTGTTTGTAGTTGTGTCTGCATCTTCTCATCTGTTCTACTGGTCCTCAGGTCTATTTTTTTTGCCAGTATCATGATGATTTTATCACAGCTTTGCAGTATGATTTCAGGTCAGGGATTGTGATGCCTCCTGACTTGTCTTTGTCGCCCAGGATTGCCTTTGCTCTTCTAGGTCTCTTCTGGTTCCAGATGAATTTTAGGACTATTTTCTCTAGTTCTGTGAGATATGCTAATGGTATTTTGGTCAGGAGGGCATTAAATCTGTATAACAATTTTGGGATTGTGGCCATTTTCACTGTGTTGGTTTTTCCTATCCACGAGCAAGGGATAGCTTTCCATTTTCTGATACCCTCTTCAGTTTCCTTTTTCAGTGTACTGTAATTTTCAATTCATAAATCTTGTACTTTGTTAGATTGATTCCTAAGTGTTTCATTTTTTGGAGGCTATTGTGAAGGGCGTGGTTTCCCTGATTTCTCTCTGTCAGTTTGTTGTTCGTGTATGGAATACAGCATCATGCTTTCGCCAGGCTGCCTCTCCTTGGAATGGCCCTTGACAGCCACATTCACTGTGTGTGTGGTCACGCCTTGTAGAGACACTCATGAAAGAGGATTTGAGAACTGCTCCTCCAGAGAGCAGCCAGAACAATGGAAGGATTTGTTTGAAATAAGGGGGAATATTTTGAGAGAGATTTGTGGCATTGTGTTTTTTAACTGTAATACACTTTAAGAGTTTATTTGATAGTGACCGTATGATTTGATCATATTGTACTGCAAAATGTACTACCAGTGAAGAGAACAGATTCCTTGCTCCCTCTCCCCATTTGAGGTTTTAGAATAAGATACCATTTTTAAAATCAGTAATTAATTACATTCATTTCCAAAGACACAGAATAAATTCCAAGGGGATTTGTAGTCTTAAGGTGACTTTCAGTATTTTATTAACAGATATTAAGACATTTTCTTTTTTAATCTTACTGTTCTCTTCCAGTATAAATCATTGATTAACACTAAGTTATGCTCTTTGTTGAGTGAGAATTATTATTTTTTTTCTTCAAGTAATTCCCAGACGGGCCATTTTGCCTAGCAGTGAGACACATGGGAATGCTAGGCGACATTTGTGATCATCCTCACTGTGATGGAGATGTGCTGTTACCAGGACTCCTTGTCATCGAGGCAACAGAGGCTATTAAATGTCCTGTAATGCGTGGGACACCCCATAGCAAGGGACTGCCTGGTTAAACAAACATCAGCAGCACCAGCTTGAAAAACTGCTGTAGATTCCATCTCACCCCAGAAAGAATGGCTGTCGTCAAGAAATCAACCCGTATCAAATGCTGGAGGGGTTGTGGGGGAAAGGAACCCCTCTTCACTGTTGGTGGGAGTGTAGACTGGTGCAACCATTGTGAAATTAGTGTGGAGTTTCCTCCAAAAACTGGGATGAGAGGTCCCATTCAACCCAGCTATTCCCCTTCTGGGTATCTTCCCAGAAGACCTGAAAACATCATACCACAGAGATGTATGTGCACCCATGTTTATAGCAGCACAATTTGTAATAGCTAACTCTTGGAAACAACTCAAATGCCCATTGACTGAGGAAAGGCTAAAAAAGATGTTTGTTCTTTTTTTATACAGTGGGGTAGTACTCTGTCACAAAGAAGTATAAACTTGAGGAATTTAAAAATTCAAAGTGCAAATGATACATAAAAGTTTTTAAGTGAATGTAAACTTGTCACACTGCCTGTCAACATTGGTAGGTAGCAGTTTTGCCTTAGAAAATCCACATGTTAAAAAGATGACGTTAAGGGCAAATTCAATAGAGCTGCTTTAAAGTTCTTTATTGGTAGTGAAATGAATTTAGGTCATTTGGGGTTAGAGACATTAACCAGGCAGCTCACTTAGCCTATGGTTAATTATTTTTTTAATTTAGTTTTAATAGGTTGTAGTATGATCTCTCTCATTTCTAACTGCATGTGAATTTCCTGGTTAAAATACATACACAGTTCACAATTTATACATAGCTTCCGCTGTGGACAGGGAAAGAAGCTAGATTACATCGTCCCTAACATTGTATTTACTAAGTGTTCTCGAAGATTTATTTGATCTTGGAAATGTCTCTGTCCTGAAAACAAAACATCTCGCTCTGCATGTTCTCCACACTCACCTTCGTCCTTGTTGTAGGTTAGTTTCTCTTCTCCAGGGGTAGCCGGTGTCTCTGGGTAGGTGGAATCCCTGCTCTTATGCATGTTGTTCATAGGGAAAGGTTTTCCATGGTTGTGCTTTGTTTGCACTTTGCCCTCTTCTCTCTCTTGTGTCTTGTTCACAAGTGTCAGTACCAGGTTCCTGTGAAGAGGAACCAGGGCAGGCGGCTGTGTGTGGTGGAACTTCGCTAGTTCTCACTTTATTGTTCCTTAATATCATTTCTTGAAGCTAATGTCCCACTTGAAATGCGACAGTACAGTCCCAGCTAAGAAGCTGTATGATATCAAGTAGAAAAAGTAGAACAGGTGGGGGAACAGCAGTTTCTTACAGGTATCGTCAGAAAGTATGCATATTAATGTACATACTTGGGTGTATGAACGTACATATGCATGGATTCAAATGCATGTTTGTATTCAGACGGTCTTTATAGTAAGCAAGTTTGTATTTTGATCTCTTCCTGGGTACAAGTTGTTTTGACAGGGACTGGAAATTCAGAACTAGGTATTATTAGCTTAAAATAGCTTGGAGTTGATTAAAGACTAAAGTATAGACATGTATCCTGGTTTTTATACCACTCTATATTTGTACTCCAGTTAGCCTTTCAATTTTTATTTTCTAGTAGTTTGTGTATTACATACACACTCACCTGTTTCTTCCTTGGCTGAAGGGCACATTTCCTCTGAAATGAGACTATGGTCCCATCATTTTGATTGTCATGGCCCAAGTGATTTTACTTTCCTGTGAATCTTGACCACATAAATTTACACATCTCTTCATTAAACCAACTACTCATCACTACTTCTTATTGGCCATGACCTTAGCTTATATGTGGACTCTGTTATTTTAGATTGCTGTACGGGTGACATGTTTGTGTTCCATTATGTCACTGCAGTACATATTACTTTACCTTGTTTTTCTTAGTTTTATTTTGACTTTCAAGCATGCCCCCAGCAAAGCCTGAGAGAGTACTCGGTGTCAGTATCCGTTCCCTAATCTTTGAGATCAGTGTTTGTGTTGCCACATACTGTACGGTGTGCTGGGCATGCACCAATGAACAAAATAAACACAGGTCTTCATTTTCTTGAAGCTTACATTCTGAGTAACGGAAATAGAAAACAAATGAACACTGGGCTGGGGATATAGCTCAGCGGCACAAGCGCCTACCTAGAAAACAAATGAACAGGATGGTTACATACATTGTATATGTGATTTTTGCCTTAAATTTTCATGCAGTGGCAATAAACCTAGCTGAAAACATACTAACAGTGCTAAAGAGTATAAACATTTGAAAACTTTCACTTTTGCTTCAGAGATTGTATATTATCAGGGAAGACAGAGGTTGAAGAGATCAACACAATTAGAAAGTACTAGGTCATTTTTAAACTTGACTAATGTTCTTAGAAGAAAAGAGTTTTATTTTATTGTCTTTATGGTCTTACTGTCTTTAAGCATGTGATGGTCACTGGCTCCTCTTTACCTTATGAAGAAATTTTTTCCTATGTCAACATAGGTCCGTGTTGGCCATCTAGGATGGACATGAGACTTGTGAAACTTGAAAAGAATTCTTTCATCCTATTTTGAATCACTGTAAACTTTATTTCATTAAGGGAACTTTAGTCCTTGAAAGTGACCAAGAAAGAACATTATATTATTCTTTTATTGCAATGGAAAACAGCAACACTGAAATAACACCCAGGATTTGGAGGCAGATTTATGTAACTCGATGGGCATTGGTCAGGTGGTCTAGGACTTATATGGGATAAGCAAGCAGGAAGTACAGAGGCAGAAGGGCTTGTCAGTTGGGGCATCACAACCACCAGCCGTTTCTAGGAGTCAGAAGCAACCTGAACTAGAACAGGAACTCTTTATTACTTGGTCAGTTAACAAGCTGAAGTATACTGGCTCGGGGGTGGGTGGGAGCATTTTCTGTTACATTATGTTCATAAAGCTTTTGGAGATAAGTTACTCTCTGTTGCTAGGAGACAAATAATCCAAAGGTCTAAGGAGCTCCACAAAAACAGGAACAAAAACAACCTTAAGATACCCCAAAGTAAAACCATGTCTTGTAAAATTCAATTAAAATTAGTGACATTGATTTCGCGGGCTTTTAAAGAGTTGAGGAGACAGTGAACCTGTCATTGAGTACTGAAGATTTCTAAATTTAGTTGTGTCAGCTGATTGAGAGTGATGGGGGAGGGGAGGTAACGTTTTCCTTTAATCTCACTCCCACTATTATGAGGTGGAACTGTAATTACTCATCCGGTTCATTTACACTTTGTACGAGGTAGGCATGTCCACATGGGTATTTTCAGTTTTTCTGTCTAGGTGTTCTTTTAGAACATTGCACAGTAGCTTGGATGCCCGTGAGCTAATTTTCATTACTCCCTGAAGACAGATGGAAGAGGGACGTTGGTCACAGTGCAGCTCCTTGTTCTTGTTCATCAGACTCCAGTGGCTGGTGGAGGAGAGTGCAGTCCTGCCTGAGGCACGCTCTTAGTCACACCTTGGAAACACGGAGGTTGTCTTTGGAGTTGTTTTTTTTTAGGAACAGTGAATCACTTGGCAAGTTTATTGCAGAGCTACTTATGGAAAACTTGAGAATTTTAAGGGAACTCAGTGGGAGTGTGCATTGGAGCAAGAACTTGGGGGTTTAGATGATACTTTGGTCAGTAGAATCATGGCCCAGAGCCACGGTGTCTCCAGACACCAATTATTGTGGTTTGCTCTCATCAGGGAGGACCTGAGGGTGACTAAGTCATTGCGTGAAAACTTGTGTATGTTTACTGGCTTAAAACAGTGCAGGTTTATTGTCACAGTGTTGTCATTCCTTGCTTGTGTCGCCCCTTGTTGTCTTCAAAGCCAGCGATGCTGGGCTGCTTTCTTCTCAGGCTCACGTTTCTCCGGCTTCCTCACGGCTTTGTCTGTCTTCCATTATCAAGGACCCGTGATTTAGCTGATGAGCAAAGGTAGTTCCTTCTGCAGATGATTCTGGTTTGCGGTAGAACAGCACACTCACAGGTTCCGGGGACCCGGATGTGGAGATCCCGGGGAGGCTGTTGATCTGCCCGCAGCAGCCATCCTTTCCTTTGCCCCCTCTTCCTGAATACTGCTTTCCTCAAATGGACTTCATTTCTGCTCCTCCTCCTGCCTGTGCTATTCCGTACGCTGTTATCTGAGGCTGAGAGAATCTGACCGGCCCCGCGCACCGTCCTTGTCATGTTTGTACAGAACTTTTCTTCCTACCTCTTCACAGCTATTGCCTCGGGAGTTGGCTTCCTGGAGGGCTGATGCAAGTTCCTGCAGTTCCTCAGGGGCCCACAGCAAGGCCACTCATTAGAGTATCACCGGGCACTCGTGGCCAAGCGCCTAGGACTCCTGTTCCATCTGGAGTGTCAGAGGGGAAACTTCCTGTGGAATTCTTGATGGCCGGACCAAGACGAGTTCCTTGTGAAGGAAGTGGACACACAAGTATTGGAGGAGGGGTTGTCAAGGTTTACATGGTTAATAGGCGGAAATCTGACTGTGATTCTCTTGTAGGGAATTTAACTTGCTTAGATGCTGTCTCTTTCTTTCCCATGGGTGGGGAAATTAATTTTACTGCTGGAAACTTAGTCTCTTTTATAGTCCACGACCCATTGAGTAAATTCCAAGTTCTGGCTGCCTTTCTGTATTCTCTTAGGGCCTCAGGCAGCTTCAGGGCCCTCAGCTCTGGGTACCCCACTTCACCTACAGCCATGCCTGCTCCTGCTCACCCCTCAGAACCCCTAGCCCTTCCCAGGGTGACCCCTAGAAGATGTGCTGCTCTTACAGTACCTGTCTCCCTTTAAGGGTTTTTCCTGTATCCCTGCATCCTGCTGCACTGCGGGCGAGCCCGGGTGTACCACGGCCATGCGCACTTTGCGTGATTGAGCCAGCTTACATTTCATCTGCTGCTGGCAGAGCGGTAGATTGCTCTTTCATCATGAAATGGGGCTCATCCTTAACTAACCTAGCAGAGGGGTCAAAATGTATTTATCTTTCTTGGTTTGAAGAAGTAGTATAATATGTGTGAAATCCTAAATGTGGTATACAATAACTTCCTAAAACTAGTTGCTGGTTAACAGTCTCGTAGGAATCCAAAAGTGGAGATACATTCACTTTCTTGTTAGTATGTTTGGGATATCTGTATTACTTTAGGAAGTAATTTCATGGCATGATGGTATACAGTCTAATTTCTAAAATATTTCTTCAGGAATTTTGTTGACCATTTGTACCCACGAGTGGTGTCCCTTTCCATGTAGTACATTTAGAGTACTTTTTTAAGTGTATTTTTTTGAAAATTGTCTGGAACCATGGACTTAATTTAGTGTAGAGATTTGAAAGAAATTTCCAGTGCGGTAGATAAGACAGCTCTCTCCTGTGATGTGCTGGTAGTGAAGCTTTGTCTTTAATGTGGCAGTCAAAGAACATGAAAGCCAATTGTGATTCTAAGAAAGAGAGTTCGGTGACAGGTCCTCTTTTTGTTAAGACTGTGTGTGTCAAGGGGGCAGGAGGAGGCCCTGAGAAGTACGAAAACTAAAGCGTTTTCGTTAGTGTACTGCTCTGAAGGGAAATATCCTGTCCCGGATTCTCTCTATTCAGTTTATCTATCTAGGAGAAGAAACACAGGCCAATTTCACAAGTGTGAGGTGTTGACATGATTTTAATGGATCCCTGTCTGGAGCCAAAACCTCATATTATTTCCAATATGTTGTTTTCTTCAGGAAAGAAATTGGATCAAATGACAAAGCAGATAATCATTTAGAAAACAGGAATACAACTAGAAAAGAGAGACGATACATCAGACAACATTTTAAATATTAATATATTGACATGTTAAATAGTATAGAAATATTGGTTATTTTAGTGATGAAAAGAGAAATATATTTATGATTACAATGTATCATGTAATTTTAAAAATATATGTGAGACCTCCTCAGGAAACTTTTCCATATAATGTTAATTCACTTCTATTAACAGAAATGTATTCCAGTTGTGGTTTTCTATTAGTGGTATGGCCAGGTGTTGACATTAGGACTGTAGACTTAAGCTTCCTTGACTTCTTCTATTTAAGATTCATTTCTGTTGGGTGTTGCTTGCATCTCTTGTGCAGCCACCCTGCCATGGTTGTGATGAAACACTTGCGAGAACCAGCCCAGAAAGGTGAAAGAATTATTTTGGCTGTGGATGGGAAGGCCCCGGACTGTGATGGATAGTGCTGAGCGTTTGGGTTTTAGTAGGGCAGTGGTAGCACATGGCAGCCGGAAACAGGGAAGAGCAGGGTCCCGACAGTCCTCTCTCGGGTATGCCCCCAATGACCCGAGGATGTACATCAGACCCCACTGCCCCAAATCCTGCTCCCCGGGAACCGAGCTGTTTACCTTTGGCCCTTTGGAGGTCACTCAAGATTCAAACCATAGGGGCTGGGGATTTAGCTCAGTGGCAAAGCGCCTGCCTGGCAAGCGCAAGGTCGTGAGTTCGGTTCCTGGTACCGGAGAAAAAACAAAAAAACAAACAAAAAAAAAGATTCAAACCATAGCGTTTCTTTAGTATTTAAAATTAGCATGCAGGAGAAATTGAGACTATTCTTTATATATTTGGAGGCTGTATATATTTGAAATAAATTATTTTACACCCCTTCATTCTTAAATCATTGAACTACCTGTGTGACGTACTGAATGGCGTCCTGTAGTATGCACAGCGTACACGTTTACACCTGAAGTCACCTCTGCAAATGCAAGGCGTGTTGTTCTTTCTACACCACAGGAAGGAAGTTGGATTTTGTAGAGGGCAGCACTGCCGTTAGAAGATATCATTGGTACAAAGCCAACTGCATTTCACACCAATTAACTCTATTGGTTTCACTTCAGAGAACTAAATATCCTGGATCAATTAACGCGATGTTGAGGTTTATCTGTGTGTAACCCAGATCAATCCATGCACTGAGGTATTCATGTTCCCAAGTCTGACCGGAAGCAGAAATGAAGGGAGGGGCTTTGTGCTGGGTGGAGCTCTTCGTGCATCGCCTCGATGTCTCAGAAAGGAGCTCGCAGTCTGCCCTGTGAAAATGTCAGCGATCCCAAGACGGGAGAATTCTGGGTGACCCCAAATACCGAGTTGTTTTGTTTTGTTTTGTTTTGTTTACAGTGCTGGCGATCAAACCCAGGGTCTTGCACAAGGCAGGCAAGTGCTCTAGCAACCGAGCTCTCAAATACAGAATTTTCATATCATTAAATTCATGAGTCTTAAATAATTAGAATAAAAACATACAAATGCAATGTTCTAATGAGTATGGCCAAACATAGGCGTTTTAATAATTCAGTTTTAGAAAGAAAACACAGTTTAAATACGTTCAAATCTCAGTTATCTATCAATCCCTTAAAAAGCCACAGGCTCACAGGGAATCATGCCCTCTGTTAGATCAATGTTAGCATAAGCACTTGTGTCTGCCGAAGCTGGTGTAAAGAGGTCGCAGACCTTTTGGCAGTGGAGCAGGAGGCTGGAGTTGTGCCAGATCGAAGCAGGGTTGAGCTGGTTCCGGCATGTGCTGGACTCACTTCCCCTAGGACGGAGGACCTGCCAGGCCCTGGCTTTGGCGGGGCTCAGTCATGCGTGTGCACCCCATCTGTGCAGTGCAGAAGGGGTTTCCTCCCGCGCACCCTGCAGCCGGGAGCACTGCCCCTGCCTCTCCCCCACTCTGCTGGTCCCCTGGCTCCCCTCCTGCTGGGAGAGCACAGCCCGAGCCCAGCTGTTCCCTGTACCTGGGGAACCCTCCCTGACACGCGTGCGAGCCAGACACAAGGCGCGGTTTTGCTTTTGCACCTTGCGTTCGTTTACTGTAGTTTGATTCAACAAAGGCAACTTTAATTTGATAAGAAATAAATATGTCCTTATGGTTCTAACTAGAACTTCTACGTGAACGTGGGCAGTTTCCAGCCCTCTGCTTGTGAAGTGTCTCTAAGGCCCAGGTGACCTCCAGCTGAGCCCGGCCTCCCTTGGGCTGAGCAGCGACTCATGTCACAGACCCGCCCAGCTCTGGGCCCCGTGCTCCCAGGTAGACCCCCGCCCCCACTCCAGCCTCCCCCTGTATCTGCCGTGGCCTCCTTTTTTGTGAAATGATGACTAAAGTCAAGTTTTGAAGCTGGGATGCGGTACAGCCTCAAGCCTCGAGGTCGCGCATGCACACTGCCTGGAACGAGACGTTTCACCGTGCTTATCGGGGTTAACAAGGTGGTAGTTTTCTAAGGAACTTACTGGTGTACATGCTTTCCTGATATCCCCAGACTTCAAAAGAGATCAAAACAGAAAAAAGAGGTTGGGCCTTTTCAATCCACTCTTTGCTGTTGTACGTACATTGCAGTGGGGGGCTGTGAGCCCAGGAAAGAGTGCGTGCTCTTAATAAGGTTCTTTCCTTTCACACAGATTTACGAGAAATACCAAGATTTGTATACTGTGGAGCCAAATAACGCCCGGCAGCTGGTGGAGATCGCAGCCAGGGATATTGAAAAACTTTTAAGCAACAGATCGAAAGCGCTGGAGGTGAGTTTAGATTGGATCTGCTCCTCTTGTTGTTCGCCCTTGCTTACCTCCTGTTTATTGGCTCGTGCTTTGGGGGGAGGTTTTGTTTGGTCTGCTTTCTTTACCATGGTAACCATGTTTATCTAATGTGTTCATGAAAATTGTGATTTCCTGGTTTCACTGGGGACCAAAAGTAACCAGATAGGTGATCTCGACATACTAGCTTTTATGTTACTCTACTTTATAATACACATACTAGTTGAGGAACACAGATACTCATACACGTGTAAGTCACTGTGTAGAACTCTACAGTGAAGGTGGTGCAGTGTCTCATGCAGTGTGATGCCCACAAGCATTGCTGATCCCTTAAACTTCAGGACCTCCTACCTCGTCCTCCTGCCTCCCTGCAGAGGAGGCCAGTGTGCTCAATCATAATTAACAGCTTCTTTGTTGTATGAAAATATTTGAAGCTCACATGACTGCTTTGCCAAGAGAGGTATTTATTTTGTATACTGCTGAGCTTTCTTACCGTCTTAGCACTCTGTGTGTAGTCAACTTGCTTTTCAGTGTCCACACTAAGTCGACCTGACTTACCTGAATGCATTTAGCGTCAGGTCGTGTTACACTGTTCCTGGTTATCCACCCGCCTGTGTCCTGAGACTCTAGGGGCTACCAGTGAGCGCAGGCAGTGCACCCCTCTGCAGTCCTTTCACAGGGCACCTGGGTTACTGGTTCCAAATCCCCAAGCCCGTGGATGTTCAGGTCCCTTATGTGAAGTGAGGAGTGTTTCTGTGTAACACTTTCTCCTGTGCATTTTACACCACCTGCAGAGTGCACGTCATGCCGATACACTATTAGTGCTATTTAATTAGTGGCTATCCTGCGCTGCTTAGGCAACATCAATGAGAAAAACACATCTGTGCATTTTTAGGACAACCCCAACCTTTGCCTCACCATTTTCCTATGGGATTCATTGAGTTGCCTGATGCGGGACTCACAGATACAGAAGTCTGACCGTACTTTACCTACTGGTGATGAAGTTTAATGTGTAGACTCCACACAGGAAGGGGGTAACTATGCAATAGAACAATCCCCGCACGCTGCGTGAATGCGGTCTCTCTCTCAGTCTTTCTTCACTGTGTTCACCTACCTTGTGCAGACGAGGTAATGAGTGGGGTGTGTGACAAGGACACACCGTGGTGCCGTGTTGGGCTACTTGGTAGAGGGCACCAAGGTGAGGAAGCCCAGGCCGTGCTGTCGCAGTCCCCACGATGACACACGGCCACTGGGTGATCCACAGGGAGGCCGCACGCTGAGCTGAGGTCACTGCACCGAGGACTCATTCCTGGAGGGCCAGATGGCACGAGATTTTACCATGCTATGTAGATGAGCAGTGGGTTAAAATGTATCAGTTGTTACTTCTGGAAGGTTCCCTGTAGTATTTGCAGACTGTGGCTGAGCATGTATAACTGGAAACACAGATGATGACAACCACAGCAGCGTAAGAGGAGACTACTCTGTTCAAAATTAGATACTCTGTCAGGAGGCTGTCTCTCAATCCATTTATCCTCTGTTGGCAGTTAGTGTTTGGATTGCTCCTAGATGGTTACTACTATGAATAGTGCTGCTGAATTTTCTAGAACAAATGTTCTGGTGCATGTGTGCAAGAATATGGTTAAACTGGGTGTGGTGTGCACACCTGTGATCCCGGCACTCTGAGGGACTGAGCAGGAGGATCTCAAATTCAAGTCTAGTGATTAGTGAGAGCCTGTCTCACACAATTACAAAGGGCTGGGGATGTAGCTCAGCATAAAGCCTCCTGTAGGATCCCTGGTGCCCCATCTGCAGAGCTGACACAGGATAGTGAAACTGCTGGAGTGTGGGAAGTCCTAGTGGCAGTTTTATAAAGGTGTGACACTCGTTTCCAAAATAGTTGTGTCCGTTTAGACCTTTATCATCAATCAGAGCCCCCCAGTCCATTTTTCAGGACAAATGTGAAAGTAACGATGTCCTAGTTTCAGGCAAACAGTGGGTGTAAAGTGGTGCCCATGTGTGTTCCATTGAGGAGCATGCCCGGTTGTGGATGCCCGCACCATCCTCCCTTCTCCCCGGAATATCTATTCACACCTTCAGCACGGTCTTACTTTCATCAGTTGATTCCTAGGTTACTTATACTTCGTGTTAATGTAGTTCAGTCCTACATAATGGAAATATCTTTTTACACCTTACAACTCATAATGTATTTTATAAATTCTTAATTTTACTGTAGTCAAAGCCAACTTTCCTTTCAATTACTTCTACTATTTTGTGGTGTTAGATTTAAGAGATCCTCTTCTACTGTGTGACTATACACAAACTTTAAAATATATTTTACTACTATAAATGGTTCTGTTTTACCTTTCACATTTAAGTGTTTAATTCACTTGCAACTGATGCTAGTATATAATTTTAGGCTGCGATTCAAATTAATTTTTTCCCAGTTTTCCCAAGACTATTGATTAAGTAGTTTGTCTTTTCCCCTTAAGGTCTGATTATCAAGCTAGGTATCTGGTAGGCCAAGGTCCTCACCATATTTATATGTGGAAGGATCTTGCGTATTATTGAGCCTTTACTTTTAATCCAAACTATAGATTCAGCATTCCACTATCCAGAGAAATAGCTGCTGGGATTTCGATTGGTATATTGAGTCAGACCACACTGGGAAGAATTGACTTATTTTCTATTTTGTGTTTTTTATTTGTAAGTGGGCTAGTCTTTCCACTTAGCAGTTTTTTCATTCATTCAGTAAACATTTAAACTTTCTGTCCAGACTTCTACATGCTTTGTTAGATCTAGTGCTGAGTCCTATAGATGGGAGCACTGCCATCGAAACGTGTCCCCAGATCACCCCTACTTCCTGCCTCCTCACCACTCACAGTTCAGATCCTTAGCCTGATATATCTTGGCTCTCAAAAAATTTCTGCAAGTTTTGTTAGCATTTCCAAAGATTTTTATTATTATTCTTAAAGTACCTAGGATCTTACTGAAACATAGTAGAATTATCTGTTGGATATTTGATATGTCATATTGCTATACATTGAAAGGTTGAATTTAGGAATATCCATCACTGAGTAATCCATGGTAAGGCAAGCTTTCATGACAGGAGAATTCACAGCAGTGTTATCTTCAGTTACCATGAACACAGATTTTAGAGATGTAAACATTTGCCAGAAAACCAATCCAAGTAAGGTGTACTTTCTATTTCAGTGATTAATATTCTGGTGACAGCTGACACGGTTGTGTTTGTACTGATGTTTCTCTGCTCATGTGTTTTTCTCTAGGGGCGGGAAGCAGGTAATGTGGGAATCAGGTAATGTGGACATGAATGTCCCTGGAAAAGGCTGTAGGATGGAAGAGTGTGGATTAAAGTGTGAGCCCTTGGAGACTTTTTCTTATTTGTCCTTTATCTCTTTATCTCTACTCTGGATACCTGGTGTATTATTTGTGTGTGTGTGTGTGTGTGTGTGTGT
>NW_004955410.1:3641127-3659470 GCF_000276665.1 Chinchilla lanigera
AGAGAGAGAGAGAGAGAGAGAGAGAGAGAGAGAGAGAGAGAGAGAGAGAGAGAGAGAGTGACTCTCTTAAGTACACTAGGGCAGAATTCACAAGGTTGGAGGGTTACTGAGTGTAGAATTAGTTAGATTTTATGTCTGGGAGAAAGACTCATGATTGTTTTCAAACTAAGTTCTTTATTTAACTTCTTTGATTCCGCAGAAGCAGGAAACACATTATTTAGTAGGGAAATATTTTGAGGCTGATTATAAAACAGGTGCTACATTATAGCGTAAATGAATGCAAGATGGTATTATTAATTTACTTCTATTTTTGCTACCCAGGGAGATACCTGGATTAAAGGAGCTTGAATGTATCAGTGTTGGGCCAATGCAATCTTAGGTGAAACAGGGTGGAAAAATCATAAATATACAAATCTGAGGTAGATGATACAACTGAATGCCAGTTAGACTTTATTGAGTGTTTGTTACTAAGTGATGTTATCTGACTACGCTCCCAACTATACTACGGTGTAGGTACCAGCACTGGTCTCATTTTTCAGTAGGAGCCTGGTCTTGGAGAGTTTACGAAAGTTGCCTGAGGAAGCGTGTGTGTACCAGGGCTTCCCAGACCTGAGTGTGCCTCCGGGACCCCGGGGCTTTTGTGATGACATAGGGTGCGAGGTGCTGCTTTTCCAGTAGGTGCACAAGTGTGGCCAGTGCACCTGGTGCACAACCGAATTTTGAGTAGCCGGAGTGTGACAGGGTTCAGGGGCAGGAGTTTCCGCATCCACGACCTGCCTTGTTCCTTATGTGCGTGTATTCCGCTGGGCTTAAGAAGTGTGCAGTAGGGAAGAAATGAGCACCAGCTACTCTAAAACGGCTGTTCTTCCCAGTCACTGAGAATCAGATATTCCTGTTAAATAAAATATGCTGGAACGCTGTATTCCAGATTACAGTGGGTTTTTCCACAGAATTAACTATTTAAAATGATTCAGTGAAATAAAATAAAGGTACTGACGTAAATTTCCTTTCTGAGTTGGAAAAATTATGTAATTATTCTTTCATATCAAGGTTATCAACAAAAGGTGCCCTAAAAATATGTATTTAAAGTCTGTGAAAGAGAGAAAATTCGAACTGGTTATTTCCTTCTATTTACTAAAGAAATTAAATTTATATTTGATACTTTAATTTTAAAAAAGAAATTGTTGTGCTTTCTAGTGGAATTATTGTTCTTGAATATCTGTAATACATTCTGTTTTGCATGCATGCACACAAGTTTTGTATATTAGAATTTAAATTTTAATTCTTTTTTATAGCCTGTTAGTTGAAAACTCAAATATAACATTTTATTGCTTTATGCTTCAGTTTTGTGTTTGTTTATATGTTTGACTTTAAACTATTCCCCCTGACATTTTCTCTTTTAACTTCAGTGTTTATTTTTTTTATTTTCTCTTTATTCTTTTATACTCTTGGTCAGTGGCCATCAACCAGTTTCAGGAAGAGTTGGAAGGGAAATTACTACTCCTTCCTCCAAAAACATTGTTTTTTTTTCTCAAGCCATCTGTTTGATAGTAAAAGAGACTTTTGCACTATAGTCATTGTGATTTGGCATTTTGGGTGGTGAACTATGTAAAACTATGCCTTGATTCTGGCAGTTCTTTGGTATTAGATCCTTATAGACATCCCAATGGGTTGACAGGTTACATATTTATTTATTCTTGTTTTATGAAGTAGGACACTTAGAGGGCTTACATCTTGCGTAACATTGTACATATAGCCTGAGCTAGTGCTAGAATTCACCTTTGAGACTTCTGTTTAGAGGTCCAAACTTTATCCACTGTAAGCCCACTCCAATATCAGCAGTCTTCTAAGATAAATCTGTGGAATGACTATGTCTGTGACATGTGCTATATCAGCGGCTCATAAACTGGCTCAGAAACTTGCTAACATTGTAGGTTTGTTCTTAAAGCAATCTCAAATCAATGTTTAGAGGCAAAAAAGAGACAATCATTTAAAGTGCCGTTAGCATTCATTTTAGCCTGAACCTGGCTGAAATATCTGCAAGTGTTAATTCGCGAGAGAAACCTTTTCAGCAAAACAGTGCAGCCTCCCACAGTGCCGAATGAGGGAAGGAGGTAAAGAAATTGGTGGTGTTATTGTTCTCCTGCCAGCTCAGCCAAGGGGGTGTGCTAGGAAATGAGGGTCTCTAGACATTTTTCTCAGAGAAGACAGGATTGAGGTTATAATAAACAAATTTTTCTAATGACACTTCCCCAATTATGGCATATCCTGTCTCCCTCTGGTTGTCCTGGTAACTTTAATTAAAGCTGTTTCAGTCTGTTACAAGGCTTTAACTACTGTAATATGCAACCTTGACATTCAGTGTATTGTTGGGTAGTGAAAAGGAGAAAATGACAAATGCTTTCACATGACTCTGGAAGTGGATTTTGTTTGTTTGTTACTGGAATGATAAGATTATTGTTATTTAACTAGTTTTTCTATGTTGCCTTAGCCCTTAGGCCACTAGCTCTGTATCTTTTATATGTACCAACAGTGCCAAGAGGATTTGCCAAAAATGCAGGTTTTTGGTCTTCACTTCTAGATTCTTTAATACAGAAATCCAGAAAGGAATTTGAGAAAAATTAATTCTAAGCAAGTGACGCAAGGTTCAGAGGTATGAATCATAAAGTTTTCAGACGTTCAGAGAAGAGTTAAAATGACCGTAGGGTCACTGGTACGCTGTGGGGAGTGAGTGGCTTCAGTAGAACGGGTTGGATAAAGTCTGGTGTTCAGGAGGGAATGGGGGTGCAGGGAGGGAAGAAATCTGTCTGGATTTCCATGATGTCTGGGAGGAGAGAAAAATGTGAATCCGGCTAAAGACTGTAGTTCGCTGATACTTTGAGAATAGAGGACAGAAAGGCAGGTTTATATCACGATGGAGGTAATCTGGGACGTTTGAAAACAGAGGGGGTGGCCTCTGAATGTTGAGGGAAGTTCCAGAGAAAGCCCAGCGAAGATCAAGGCCGCAGAGTGTGTCTTTGAAGAGAGACTTGGGTCTTGCACTTAGGGCAGAGGAGGAATTGTTAAATGTAAATGAAGACCATTATGTTTGCAGCCACTTTTTTTCTTGATCAAGTGGGTGACATTAAATGCAAATGCTGAGCCATGGGGTCGTGGATTGTGGCACAGTTTGGGGAATAAAATAAGAAAGGGTAAAAGGAGTCTACTGAGGCCAGTTAGAATGACTGATAGATAAAATGCAGAGTGTTTCCAATATTGAGAAGAAGTAGGAGATGTAAGATACCTGTATATTCTAACAGTGATGTCCAGGATACATACGAATTTCAGAGTTGTCTGAAAATTCTGTGCATGTATGTGTATGTAGGCCAGTCGTCCAAAATGTGTCTTGAGATCTAAACTTGTTAAAGTTGAAGGGACAAGAGAAAAGATTCCTTTGGAAGAAGTTTGAAATGTTTTGCTCTTTCTTTTCTGCCAGGAGAGAGAGTGTGCCCTTTAGTCTTACTGTAAATGTCTTCAGGACGGTTACTCCGGGAGCTGATACATTGCCCTCGGAGCCAGACTGATACAGCAGGGCAATGGGCGTGTGTTTAAATTTAAAAAATTATTACAGTAAAGGACATTGCCACGAATCCTCCTCAAAATCCTCCTCTTCACTTCAAGCACTCCAGCTCCATCATTCTTGCCACTTTCTGAGCTGCTCTGGAAGCCCTCTAACATACTGGCCTTTAATTTTGCTGTCCTGGATACTTTGATGTCCTGAATGGTTCCAAAACATTTCCCTCTCACGGCCGTGTTGACTTTGGGGACGAGCCAGCGCTCCCACGGTGCCAGGTCCAGCGAATAGGGTGGTTAGGGACACAGTGTGACATTCTTCCAGGTCTGCTTTTCCCTTTGGATGGGACTGGGCAGGAGCCTTCACTGTGTTTAGGGTCACACCTTGTAAAGACGTTCATGAAACAGGACTTCTAGAACTGCTTCTGGAAGGTGATGGCATAAATGTGCTTGAAGCAAGGGGAGTATTTTGCAGGAGATTAACAGCAATCTGTCTTTTACTGTAACAAAGTCTTCTTTTTAAATTTAAATACCCACAGCATCTCTGAATCACCCCTTATAGGAGTCAAGGAAGAGCCTAGCTAGCCTCCTCTTCCTCAGCGTCGTTGCCGAAGTCACCCTTTGAGAACTGGCAGGGAGCATCAGGACGGGATCAGGCTGAGCGTGGTGGAGCATGTCTGTAATCCCAGCACTCAGGAGGCTGAGGCAGGAGTATTGCTGTGAATTTGAGGCCAGCCTGAGCTACAAAGTGAGTTTAAGGCCAGCCTGAACTGCATAGCCAAACTCTTTCTCCAAAAAAAAAAAAAAAAGATGGAATCAGGAGGAGAAGCTCACAGGCTGGATAGTGTCTACTACACTCCCTGCTTGAAGTTTCTCACTCTGGAACAGTACCAAGCTGACAATGACTTCAAAATGAAATTCTGTTTATTTTAATACTGTTCAAGTTTTAAAAGGCAGGGTCTTTATTATGTTGCCCAGTTGTGTCCCAAACTCCTGGATGATCTGATCTTCCTACCTCAGCCTCCTGAGTGGATGGACCTATAGGTCTGTGCTCACATAAAATTAATGTTATTGATAGACTTTTGACTTTTAATCCAGATTATGTTTTTAATTGATTAACTGAGGCTGGTTTGGGGATGACAGTTATGTGAGCAAGGATGAATGGAAAAGTTATGGAAAGCTTAGGGTTTAATGTCATTTTCAAATATGATTATTAGAAAAGCCAATCAAGGGATAAGCCATACAGATTGTAGATTTATTTTCCCTCCTGCAAGAGGAAATGAGTAGGTAGGGAGCTCAGGAGGTTTCTGGAAATCCGCCCACCTCGCTGGGCAAACTTTGCCTGTGAAGGGGGTGGGGCTAGCACTGTTGTATTTAGCTGGGGCAGCTGCCTGCAGAGCAGTGACGTCCTTTCAATTATAATATTTCCAGGCATCTGTGTCTCTACTAAGACTTTCTCTAGATGTAATGCCAGTTTTAGGGAAGAGAGTTGTGTTAGTCACTTTTCTCATTGCTGAGTGTCTTAGTTACTTTTCTCTCATTGCTGAGACAAAATACCCAACATCCAAAATGAAGGAAGGAAAGGTTTATTTAGCTTACAGTTTGTGGAGGTTTCAGTCCATACTTGGCTGGCTCCGAGGCAGAAGATAGCAAAGCAACAAGAGCAAAGGGGGGAACGGCAGCCGAACGGCAAAGCAGCCAGAGCAAAAGGGAGGAATGGCGGCAAGCAGCTTCTTTTTCCCTGCCTTACTTTGTAATCAGGCTACCCCCACCTAAGGGGCGTGTAGCTCTCACATAATCTCCATGCCCTCCTCTTCCACAGGCTCAGGATGTATACAAAGTAAGCACCCTGGCTTCCTGCTGAGTCACTTAGCCAAACCTCTAGACTCCCCAAGTTGACACAATGTTACAACCATAACACTGAGACAAAGTACCCAACACCCAAAGTTAAAGGAAGAGAGGGTATTTAGCACACAGTTGGCAGAGGGTTCAGTTTTGGTCTGCTGGTTCCAAGCAGGGCAGCATCGCAGAGGAGGAGCAGTTGATCATGGGCAGAGGGCAGCAAAGCAGAAGGCAGCAAGCAGCGAAGTAGCAAAGCAGCGGGTGACGGCAGCAGCTATCTTTCCAACCCTTATGCTCTGTCCAGGTTGGGCAGTGCTTGCTCCCGGGGAGGGCTTTCCCATTGTCCACTCCTGAAACTACGCAGACCAACCAGTGGTGTAATTTAGTAATTAGCACCCTTAATCCAGCATCATCCACTCCAGATGCAGCCATCCCTGAAAAGCCCTCTCTACTGTGACTGTAGGAGGCTTTGAGGGAACATCTAGACACAAGCCATAACAAAAGTGTAGGATAAATTCTTCTGAAGGAAGCAGAAGATAGAAAAGAAAAGATTGATTTTTATTAGATTTTTTTTTTTAAATAGAGTCTCAACTTTTTGTTGTGAAGATTACCCTCCTGAATAAATCAGCTTCCCTTCACAGGGCTCGGCACAATATGAGAAGTATTGGAAGGAAAACACTGTTGCGTTCATCCAGGTTTGAAGATTGGCAGAGTACAGTGTGTACTCTGGGTCCCGAAAGGTGACCAACAATACTAGAAGTGCGTGAAACCAGGAAGCACATAAGGTGAGGTCTCACAGCGGTGTGGCTCGAAGAAGCCCAGAGGCAGACAGACCGTCAGTGTGGATAACGGCTGAGTCCACTGGGCACCTGGGGAATCAAGAACCTTTGGTAATGGAAGAAGTTTATGAAGTGAAGCATGCTGGGTAATAAAGTGCTGGCATGAGTGAGCGAGCTGCTGGTTTAGTGGCGGAAGGTTTTGGAGCAAGGACTGATTTGTATTTTCTGAGTGTTTAGTACGCCGTCCCAGAACCCTTCCTTCCCGTACAGCTGTAGCACAACTTGCGTCCTGCGGGGTTCTCCGAATTGTCCTCCGTTTACAGATGAGAATGTTCAGTACTTTGCCTGATCTCACACAGCTAGCAAAGAGTTCAGACTCAGTTTTGTGGGTGTCCACAGAAATACTTGATGTTCCTTTGTGTGCCGCCTCCCACCGGCCACACTCCCTGAGCTTAGCCATTCACCCATCTGACTTTCACTTTTTGTCGTCTGAAACTAACAAAGGCTGAATGACTTCACCAAGTCTTCCACACAGGGAGAGGTGCGGGTTTGAAGTCTTGAATGTGGGTTACCCAGCTCCCGGAAGTGTTCACCATATTTCTCACTGCCACAGCGTCTCGGTTACTTCGGCCTCAGTTTACCTATCGTTTGTCCACTCAGGTCAGAGCACTCTCCCAGGCACCCCTTAGCTGTTAAGAAAGCCACATGGATAACCAGGTGATAGCCAGGTGAAGTCCCGCCCTGCCCTTTTGTAAATCCTTTACAGTTTAGCTAGTTTATCAAGTAAGTAACAAACAGACACAAAGTGCAGAATATTCTCTGTTAATGGTTTCTGAGATGAAAGCCTCTGATGTTTGAAATTCAGTCTTCACAGACCTCTGCAGAGGAAACTTTGTTCTTTGGCTTGTTTTTGCTGATCCTCCTAAGAGAACTACCTACATTTATTTTCTTCAAACTCAGCGTTCTGACGATACAGCCTCTGAGCAGAGTCTTGGCCTACATTCCAAATACAGTTGGTAAAACATGAGGATTGGGTGCAGAGGCTTTGCAGGGTAGAGATGTGTGCACTCCCTGTGGGCAACGAGTAGCCATGCTGCCTGCAGACACCTGTGTGTCCTGTCCACGGCTTGAGCGGGAAGAGACACTGGTCAAGGCTGCCACTCTAAGTGCACTTTATTACTAGATCTGTGCATGTAGGGATTTGAGAAAGGTATATTTTACTACTTTATTTAGGTTTTAAAAAGTTGGTTGTGAGTTTCAATCGATACAGTTAGATTATGCACGTTTTGCCATAAATAATAATCTATGGAAATTTTCACTCTAAACATGAGGCTTTCTGGAGCAGATTTCTGGCTTAACTGAGAAATGCTTCACTGTCATGGGTACCACTGGCTAATGTGCATGGAAAGTTCCAGAAACACGTCCACATTTCTTCTCTTAGGCTACATGTGTTAGCAGCATTGTTATGTGTTTTAAAATTACAGTAATTTAATTTTAGGAGTTTGGGGTCAGACAGAAGGGGCTGGAGGGCACTAAGTGCTCCCCGTGTGGGAGGAAGACCTCCTGATCCACTCCCAGAAGGAAAGGTCCATCTGCCTGCAGCTCTGCTGCTTCCCCGCCACTCAGCATTTCAATATTTACAGCATTTCTTCTGATGAATATATTATCTAAAGGTTAGCAGTGACGAGTTTTTAAACAAGCCTTTCTGTTGTGACTCGCTCCCCTCCTGTGCTGTCCTTGGCTACCGCTGCCGACACAAAAGTGTGCATGAGAAAATGGTAGTCATCAGCTTTCCATCCAGATCAAAAGCAGATTCACTGGATAGCATGCCCAGTTCCTTCCTGGAAGGCTGGGATGGGGAGGTTTCTTCTCAAGGAAAGCCTTTTGGGAAATGTAGTTCTCACAGTCTTGAGAATCAGAAAGCAGTACTTAGATTATCAAGAAGAGCAGGACTGCCTTGGCTGCCTGACGTGGATGATACACACTGTGAGAACAACCCTTGCAAAAATTAAGGGGCAAAGGAATGGGGGCTTGTCCATGCCAAGGAGGGAGATGTGAGAATCAGGTGAGTTGTTTATAAAGCCCACACTGTTTGGGGGCTTCGTAACAACCTGCAGTGTGAAGCAGACATGAAAGCTTTAGAATTTCAAGATGACAGGCGGCAGTGGAGAAGGAAAGCCAGCGCGGGTCTCCCCAGGGATGGGTGCAGGTTGACCACACGGGTCTCACACCCCGGGAGCTGGCGGGTCCTGCCCACCAGTGATGCACCCTGGGCTAGAGCTGAGAGTCACTGCCCTTAACTGCTTGTGTAGTCTACAGATTCACCTGGTGATTTGAGAGTCTGCAGGATGTGCACTCTCACTGAATGATAAACTCAAAGTAAGGCAGAGAATCCATGTATCATTCCATGTTTGTTTCTACACAGTAGCAGATGATCTTAAAAGAAATGTTCTCACCTTAATACACTAGTGAATAGTGATCTGTGTAAAACTAACTGTGTGGAGAGCCAGTGCCACTGTCTTTGATTCATACAATGGAATCTTCCAGTAGAATTTCATGGCAGCTCTTAAATTCAGAGAGACCCTGATTAGGCAACACTGGCTAGCACTGAGCACCATTTGGCCATGTATAGAGTTGAGCTAGAAGTGGCATTCTGAACGCTGTTACCCTTATATTCTTAGGGTGAGTTTTCCTTTTCTCCATCAAGTGTTTTCCCGTCATGGTCGGTGAATTCGTTTTCTAACTTTTAATGAGTGATCTGAGAACAGAGCCCTTTTATGAGATGCTCAACACCATCCTGGCTTTTCTTTTCAAAAAATATACACTGGAGATACTTTGCACCAGTACTCTGTAATTCCTCAGCCCTTGTGAAGTCAGTAGCTGCTTGTGCAAAAGTCTGTGTTTCCCTTAAAATCCCTGGACAGCATTTACTATTAGCTTGATGGACTGTTCTACTAATTTAAGTAAAGCCTAGCAGACTCATAAATCTTGGGTGAATTTTGGGGATCCATTCTGAGGTCTTTACCTTCCAGGAAGGCAAGTATCTAAATCACCAAGGTGAAAGAGTTGTTCTTTTTTCAAATATTATTAGTGATTAAGCTTTCACAATTGTCAAATATTATTGTTGCCTAGCTTTGGTTCTAGTACTTGTTTCTAATGTCTGTGCTCCTGCCTCATATAGACCTGGTTGGCTGCGTATCTCCTGTGTGCTACGAAGACTGTCTGCATTCGTCTTCGCGGGCTTGGGGTCTAGGGCCTGGGGGAGGCAGCAGTTTTCAGTGCTTCCTCAGAGTCTGGAGTTCCTGGCAAGTGGTGGTAGCAGCGCATGGTTGCTGAGCAGTCATTATCACCAGACATTGCACTCAGCGCTTTATCCGCTTTATCCGCATTAACACATTTGCACTTCACACAGCCCTGTTACTATTCCACTGTTCCCACACTTTGTGTGGTCTCTTCCACAAGGAGGTTCCAACCATCCAAATCGGGGAGGAGAGGAGATTTTACCCTCAGGCACCTTCCACTTCCCTCTGTGCTTTTCAGCAGGGTGCATGGGTCTCTAAACTAGTGATCCTGGATTTTTAAAATCTTTCCGCTATAGAAATATTTCCTTTTTCATTTTGCACTTTTTTTTAAAAAAAATTTTTTATTTTAAAGACAATAGTAAATGAGAAACAAACAAAAAATAGAACAGTAGCAGCATACCAGTATCACACACATAAACAAATCAAAGCAAGAACATTCAAAGTGAAACAGGGTTTCAAGACAAAATAATATGAACCAACAGTGATTGTTACACTGCATATCTCTATTCTCAGGACCTTGCGCTTGCCAGGCAGGCACTTACTCCACTGAGCTCTACCCCCGTCCCCTGCACTGTCTTCTGGAAATTATCAAATATCTGTTCTCCAGTTCTCTGGAAGAATAGAGGCCGAAATCCATTGCACTTTTATCTATCATATTTTGACAAGCGAGTCAAAGTGTAAGTCAGTCATCATGTGCTCTAGTTGCAGCAAATGACTGTATTCCCTGAGGGCTTTCGTGGATGGTGATATGTTAGATGGTTCTGATAGAGTTTATACTTGTGTTTATAGACACACAAGGTTATCATAGTAACTAATTTAAACCGTAGAACATGTAAGGGCTGGGTTTGGTGCTCAGTGGTAGTGTGATTGGTCCACATACACGGGATCCTGGGTTCCATCCCCAGCACCACAAGAATTAAAAAAAAAAGAATGAAATAAAATAAAAAGTTCTCTTAAGAATCCACCATCCAGAGAACAACTGCTTCTTAAAGTTTGTCGAGTGCTCTTTAAGGACATGTATATTTTTTAATGTGTATATCAAACTTAAAATATTTTATGGAGATTTTTATGCAATGGGGTGTTACTTTAAATGATTGATTTTATAATTTGTACAACTCCGTTATATGAGTATGTTATTACTTCCTTTGCATTCTGTTGGTAGAAATTGTTTGTTTTGATACAGATGACACTGATACTGTTCACAGCACATCTTTACACGTATGTTGGGAAGTCTTCGATTACTAGCATTACGTCTTAGAAGTGGAATAAAGCAGATGGGGTATTATTTACATTTCTGTTTTCAGGAAGCGGGGATTTTCAATCTTCCCATTAGTTTCCTCCCTCCCTTTTCTTTGCTTTACGTTCAGGGCCCCAATTGACTTGGGTAGGAATGCATAGGTTCTACTTGGCCCAGTCTAGTAATTTAATTAGCGTCCTGTAGGTAGGACTTGATTTTAAATGATAGGTATATCCTTAATTATTATAATAGTGTCAAAAACCACACTCTCATCTGCACATTAGTGACTTCATCTTGGCAACAGGGGCAAACATCTGTCTCCCAGATGTACTTAAAAAACCTTCAGCCTCTGAGTTGTGGGGCTGATCACCATGCATGTAGCCATGGGCAGTGCTCCAGCACGCCACAGCGGTGACAGTGACCTTGCTGTCACAGTGCTGTGTTCTGAGACAACTGACACCGGCCAGGCCCGGCTGAGAATGAAAATCAAGTTGTGCCGTGACAGCCAAGGCAGCAGTCACAAAGGGCTGTCTCATTAGTCCTGGGGCTCATTACTCCCCAATTACAGCCGCTCCTGTGCACGCCCCTCTATTGTGCAGAAGCCCCTGTGTTGACACTGCTTTTCCGAGACACTCTAGGGGCTTCGATGTGAAGGGCCAGTGGTAAATAATCATGGCTCATTTTCTATCAGCAGGTTTAAAGAGTTTATTGCCCTGTATATTACTGCCTATGCCATGTCCCAACATAATGCGGCTTCCTAAACAGGAAAACAATTGAGCAATCGTCCACCATGATATTTATGCAGTCAGGGCATTTCCTTAAAAATGTAAATTGTTCAAAAGCCTCTTTTGCTTGAAATTCATCCTTGCAGGTTTAAGTCTTGCAGAAATGTTTGTTTTTGTTGAATTACTTTGCACAGGTTAGCCTTCCCCTGTCAAATGGGCTTGTGTAAACTACATAATTCCTGATGTCTTTGTTAGTAGCTAGATTTTGACTCATTGATTGTATCCATTGGCATGAAACTAGTCCTGACAAATTCACACTGGAGTGTTGACATTTTGGTTTGTTTTCAATTTTTTAATGGAATGGTAATTAGAATATGAGTAACCTACTAAGTGCTTACAGTATAAGAGACACTGTGAAGGACTGGTGTTCTCTTACTAAACCCTGGTGGTAACATTATCTCTATTTTACCAGCTGTTTTGCCCAAGATTTGTATCCAGATCCATTTCATTCCCAGGCTTGCTGACTGCCTTGCTTCTTACTCTGCTTTTCTTTGTTTTCTGGCTCTTCATCTCCCTCCCTTCCTTCTCTCCTGTTCCTTTCCCTCCTCTTCCTCTGTCCCTCTTCTCCTCCTCTGTGGCCCAGGGTAATAACGGGAGGGTGTAAGTGCAGAATTAGAATGTTTCAAGGATCTTATCCAAGATCACCCAGTTCTAGGTTGGTATTTTTCTGTCGGAATTAGATTGCATGTTATTGTGTTTTATTTTACATCAGCTGTTCTGCAGAAAAGTAGTAATGATAGTTTATTTTAACTTAATTACAATGTTTGTGAAGGGAGAAAGACTGAAAGAGACAGAGGGGGAGGGGACAAAGGAAAGGGCGTGCAGCCTTGATCTCTCTAGTCGTACAGGCGTGAAGTATTTACATAGAGATGCGGTGGGTTTATCTGCCCACAGGGACAGAGATGGGCTGTACTGAGCTGCGTGTAATCACTTAGGCTTGTACGTGGAAACCAGGAGTTACGGGGTGTGCACAGGCCCTGTGCTCTGCTGAGCTGCTGCACCCAGAAGCTGATGCTAACGAGGTCTTGGGAGTATTTGCTGGAAACTCTGGTTCTTATGCCTTACACAGCCAAGGCATAAAGACCAAAATTAATGAAGTTTTTGCTCTGAACCTGAGCTTAGCTACCATGCAGATGTTCAGTCTTATTATAACCCATGTGTCCAGAATCTGAGTTCCTTGGTATTTCTGGAAGTGAATTTTACTCTCCAAAGCCCTGGTGTAGGCAAAGGTACACAGCTAGGTCAAGCCTTGGCAGTTGTAAGCATAAGACATGCTTAATTAGCCTTCTAATTAGAGATAGTGCCGAGGTAGGGCTTGTGTATAGCCGAAGCCTAGGACCTCACACTCCAGGGAAGGGGCAGGGCCCCCGTGGGGGAGCGGGGAAGCGAGGAGCTGTTTATCTGCCCCACACAAGTAGCTGGGAAACGCTCGGGCTTTCCTTCTTAATGATGCTCTCGGATCTTGAATGTGCGCACTGTCCATCTTTTGCCCCAAATAATTGTCTACTGGAGCTTCATACTTTTTGCCAGTGACGCTCCCTTTTGGGAATTGCTCTTTCCTTCATTTTAGGGATGCCAAGCACCCGTTCCTCCCTGGGCTGGGAAAACCAGGGCTACTTCCTGCGGCTGCCCTTCCAGGATGAGATTTCTCTTCTAGGTGGCAGCCACTGGTCCTCCACTGACATTTCACACCCCGGCCCACCCTGGCCCCCTTGTGGCCCCTAATGCCCACCCCAGAAAAGGCACTGCCTCTTCCTGCTGCCCAGATTCAGTGCTGCTCCCTGGGGTTTGAGACAAACGCACGGATCCCAGGCTGCGCTGCTCAGCTGCCTGGGCGGTACGGAGTCCTCGCTGAGGGAGGACAGCTTCCGCCTGCCCGCGCTGCTGTCACGCAGGCCACACTTTTCCTCTCAGCTCCGCCCGCAGGGGAGCCACCCTGTGATCTGACTGTGTTTTACTGCCACAGGAGTAGGCGTCCCTTACAGAGGAGCTGGCAGTGTGGATTCCTGTTGCATTTTGTGACAATAGTAATTTCCCAGTTCTGCATTTGCTGACAGTGTTTAAAATGTGAGATCCTGCGTGCACGTTAGGCGGTGAGCTTTGAAGACTCCTGGGCACTCCTGGCAGCCTGTGGGAGTGCGCACTTGCGGGCATGGCACAGTCAGCCTTTCAAAACTGGATCCCGCTCAGCTGACACGGACCGGGGAGGATGGCCCTTGTGCGTGTGTCCTGGTCACGCTGCCCTGGTGTTTCCGAGTCGCTCTGTAGTGTCAGGTGTTTAGTAGTGCCAAGTCAGATCTTCTGATCCGGTAAGAGATTGCTGTAGTTTTCTCTGTTAGCACTGGACACCGTGCTCCTGTGTGTGGCCTGATGATCAGAGGGGAGACTTCCTGGTGTCCCTTGGCAGGAGACACCGAGGGTGCCCAGGTTGGGGTGGGGCAGGGGAGAGAACGTGAGCCCGACCCAGCAGTGGCCAGAACATCTGAAGTTACTCCTCAGAGTTAAGAAATGGAAGTTAGCATTTGTCAGGCACAACGCGTATTTCTCTCTCTCTCTCATTTTTTTAAAGCGCGGTGCCGGGGATTGAACCCAGGGCCACGTGCATATCAATCAATTGCTCTATCACTGAGCGGTGTCCGCAGCCCTGTCAACTACAGTATGTACCTTAGATTTTTTTTATTTTTGGAGGTTTTTCTGATCATTGTTTTGGTACATGAATTTCCCATACAAGAAAGCAAAATATGTATTTTTTTAAAACTTCCACGTTGTGACGTTGATCCAAGGAATTAATTACAGTTTCTAGCCAGTGTTCACAAAATGTAACCAGGGATAAAGTAAAACTTCTTATGGGAAAAAAGAGAGAAATGAGTTACATTTTCATTAATACTGATATTTGTGAACGTTAGTTGACTTCCGTATAGAATTAGCCATGTGGTTAAGTGCCGTGATTGTCTTATTTCTTAATGATGATTTGATTTTCTAGGATCTTAAGTTTCCCCTTCCTTTGAATTAAAGAGGTGAGTTGTAAAAACCCATTTCTTTTAATATCGACTCACCCGATTTTTCTTTTCTTTTCAGCCAATCTTTATCTTTCCCACTATTTGTAATACTTTCGACCCTCCTAGTGGAGTTTTTTTGCAGCCCTGTATAGTTTTTAATTTTTGATATCACATGGTGGTTTTTGTCTTTTGGTGGAAGAAGGCAGCCCATTCATGTCTATGTAATGCCTGAAAATTGCTTTTATTCTTTCCATTTTTCCATATTCCTTTATAAAGTGACTGTTTTATCCTTTTTTCCCTACCCTGGTGAAATCGTTCTCCATCTCCAGTGTGGAAGTGCTGGTGTGTTCCTAGGATTTATTCTTGGCCGCTTTCGGTTGCCTTGGTCTGTCAGTGACCCTGCGATGGTGTTTAAGCCAGGAAGTATTCCCTTTGCTACTGGAGACGTACCCCTTCTCCATGCGGATGCCCCATGGTTCCCCAGTCCCTGCCCCCCTCAAGTAAATGGGTGCAACTTCGGGGGAGAAGTTATTTCTTCCTGGAGCTTCCTGGAGGGTTTCTTCTGGATTTAAGTGCTGTATTCCGCATCCTCATGTGGTGTCTGCGCGCCAGGCTGCGGTCTTGTCTTCCAGGACTTGGTAGGCATGGTCCCGTCTTCTCCTGTCTCTCTGTGGGAGGAGATGTCCAGAGCCAGCACGGTGATTAAGTCATAGGGTTTACGAGGACTCAGCTACCTCTGGGATTAGAGGTTTCACCCCTAGCTGCTGAGCTGGGGTCCTCTTTTTTCCGTCCATCTCCTCACTCTGGGAGCTCCTGGTCTCCGATGTAGGGTAATCGCAGCCGAGGAGCACTTCTGTCAGCCGTGTACCAGGAGGCCCTCTCTGGGCGCGTGGCAGTGCGTGCATGGGGCTGGGTGCCTAGGTCCTTCTCCTTCTTCTTTTTTCTTTCAGCTTTGACTTTATTTGTTTATTTATTTACTTATTTACTTATTTATTTATTTTTTGTCTTTTTGAGACAAGGTCTCGCTATGCAGTTCAGGCTGGCCTTGAGCTCACTTTGTAGCCCTGGCTGGTCTCGAACTCCCAAAGATTCCCCTGCCTCAGCCTCCAGAGTGCTGGGACTACAGGTGTGTGCCGCCATGCCTGGCACAGCTTTTTTAACTGTATTATTTCCTCATCTTTAATTTTTCTCCAGTTTTAGTTTCTTGCATATTTGAAGTCATAGGCTACTAAACAGATATCCATAGGTACTATCCTCTCATGTAATTCATCTGCCTTGTAAAATTTCAAAACTTGTCATTTGTTTTTCTCTCTGTACGTGTGTTGCTGTTTTTACGTGAACTTGTCCATGTCCTTTGCATGGTCTGTCTCACGGGCACACATTTTGATTCTTGTATTTGAGCTCTGTTCCCTGCACTTGGGGTTGTAGTGTGGCTATGGAAGTCTGTCTGCCGTGGGAGTCCACCGCGGGGCTCAGAAGGCCTCGGTGGGCCGTGTCGTGGCTGAGCTCGTGGTCAGACCTCCAAGACCCAGCGGCTCCCTGCTCGTTAGATAACCCAGCAGAGAACCTCACCGCGCTCGCCTCCTGCTTAGAGTGTGTGTTTCAAGGTTGGTCCTGTTCTAAAAATCATCATGAAATAATTTTAAATGTGCAGACAAGTTTGAAGATCTATAAAAACAGTGCTGTGTTATATCTACCCATGTTCCCATTAAATTAACATTTGACTGACTGTATGTGTTCTGTCATTACACACACACACACACACACGTGCACGCTCACGCTCGCACACCCACAGTTATTTTCATGAGCTGACTGGACTAGGTTGCAGATACCACCTTTCTTGTTTTTCTGAGACCAGGGGGTTCTGCTGGCTGGAGAGGCTGGCAGCATGGTGCTGGTGTCCTGCCCAGGCCCTTGGCCTTGTCCCACCATGGGTGAGGAGCTGAAGGGCCAGGTGCCACACGGATCACAACCCAGGCTCATCGGAACTTCTCCAGGCGTACAAGACGCGACCCACTCATGGCGGTGAAGCCCTGCGACCTAATTCCCTCCCGTGCCCCCAAGCGTCCCGCTCCTTGACTCTAACCCTGGGCACTCTGCATCCAGCCTTGCACCGGGGGGCCGAGCCCTGCAGCCCGCAGCACCTGTTCTTGGTCTTCGACCCTCAGCCTGTGGGGCACACGGGCTGCAGGAAGTGCTGTGACCTTCAGGAGCGAGTGCTGTGCGCGCCTGGCTCGGGGATCTCCTTCCAGGTGAGTCCTGTCCGCAGGTCCACAGGTGGACCCGGCTCCCAGTGCCCCCCAGCCCGGCTGCATTCCGAATGGGCCTGTGAGGAGGGCAGCAAGTCAAAGGAACCGCGTCCTCTTGGGAGACACGGGCGGGAGGCCACGCAGGACGGCGCTGCTGGGGGAGAGCCGCTCTGCTGGCCGCTTCACCTCCGACTTCCGCCTTGTGGCACAGACTCAGCGTTGTTCTCCTGTCGCAACACCAGCCTGTGACGCGGGTGAGGCCGGGAAATTCCAGCCCCGTCCTTCATTAATCATTAGCAAGCCTTACTTAAGGAGAGTGGCGGAAAAGCCAAACTGGGAAGCTTTTGTGACTTTCAATACCTGGGGCAAAACTTCCTACACAGAGTGATGAATGTACATTTTCATTTATTTATGGACTCTTTTAAACATTCATCCTCTGTCACCGACTGCATTCTATATGGAGGTTATTTGCTTAAAACCTCAGAGAGGAGGGACACAGCTCCCACACTCTGGGACTAACATTTGGGGTGGGCCAGCGGGTGCTGGAGCCTCGGCGACGTCAGGCCTGGCTGCCGTGCAGGACCCGTACCCGGCGCATGCGGAGGGCGAGGGCCCCGGCCTCTCTCTCGGTGGCATGTTATAGTGTAGCTGCCGCTGCAGCTCCAGGACAGTTCCAAGGTGGGAGAGAGGAGCCGTTGTTCAGAGTCAAGAGTTAAAATTGATAAATATTTCTTTCCTTACCACAATATGAACACAGCAAATTAAATTAGGTTCTATTTTTTATTTTATTTATTTATTTTATATTTTTGGAGACGCGGTCTCCCTGTGTAGTCCAGGCCAGCCTTGAACTCACTTTGTAGCCCAAGCTGGCCTCAAACTAGCAGCAAACCTCCTGCCCCCGCCTCCCGAGTGCTGGGATGGCAGGTGTGCACCACCATGCCTGGCGGGCGTTTTATTTTATTAGTACGTCTTTGGAGGACATGTAGTTTATCATCATCGTGGGGTGCTCACACGTGCCTACCACAGCTGGTTTCTTGTTTTGTAAATCCCTTTCCCCTTTTCTACTTCCCCTTCACCCCGCTCCACTTCCTTATCCCATTTCCATTCTTGTTGACGTTTTTCTTGGCTCATGTTATGGTGTGTCATGTTTACACTCACGGAGGTTGTTAGGTTCCTGCACATGGCAGGAGGTTCCCTTTTCACCACAGTCTCACCTGCGTTTGTTACTGTTCGTGTTCCGTTCTTTGCAAAGTAAGGTGCACTTTAGGGTTGTTTTCATTTACATTTCTCTAACTTTTTTAAAGTAGCAGAAGTGGCATATATACATTTGAGTAAAAGTAATCCTCTCGAGAGCTGTGAGGGCTCATGCCAAGCTGACACGCCTCACTCATGCTGTATTTTCTTGCTTCTGATTGCATGCAGTGGATACTCAGTGCAGTGGTTTCATATGCTGACTGCAAAAACAACTGAGAATACTGATTTTGCCAGAAGTCTCATTATCCCAGGCTTCAAAGACTCAGAGGGAAACGTATTTCCCTGGCTTTTCACATTGCTTAATGACTAGCACCTACAGCTGATTAGAAAAACACATGCTTTTA
>NW_004955410.1:3660740-3716016 GCF_000276665.1 Chinchilla lanigera
AAACCATAACAAGCAGATTCAGGAAATAAAACAATATCAAGTAAAGAAGGTATTTACTTGGCTGGTAACTGTCAATTCTCTGAGTCGGATACAAAAGAAAATCAAGATTCTGAACACTGAGGAAGGAATAGCTGAAGTATTCCTTATTCATTTGACTAATGTATTCGTCCACAGATACATTGGGTGTAAATACAAATAGACAAAATAATGCATAGTTCGCCTTAAAGTGTTTATTTATACATGCGTATATATAACTCTTGTCAGACATCATTGGGATAATGATGTAATGTGCTTATTTTTTATTTAGTACCTAATTTGAAGTAATACTTAAAAATTACATGTATATGTATTTAATGTAGGAGAATGAGAAATACGTTAAATTTTATCACCCAGAGATAGCCGTGGTTCATATATTTGGGGTATATCATTCCATTTGTGTATACAAATGCTGACTTTAAAAGTTCAGGTTCCGCTGGAGTAATTTGTACACCTGTCCTTACATGGGCCACGGTCTCCCCAGAGCACATCATTTTGCTTCAGGTGTGTGGTCTTGGCTCCTTTCCAGAGTTAGCTTTTAGAGAAGGTTCAATTTCTGAAAATCACAAAGCTAATTATTAGTGGGCACTCTGCTTTGGAACTGAGTATGGTGCCTTTGGTCATCAACAGTATGTTTCTATTTCTCTAAACATATCACTGTTCTTCCAATGTTTTACTGCTTTTCTTTGTTCTTTTAGGATTTTTTTTCCAGCCCTGCTGATTATATACAGGACCTCATGCATGCTAAGCAAGCACAGTACCACTAAGTTATATCCTAAATTTTAAAATTTTGTGTTGAGATAGGATCTGTCAATTAGTTGCAATCCTCCTGCCTCAGCCTCCTGGGTAGTTAGGTTTAGTATGTAAGTTACCATAGCTAACATTTGACATATTTTTAATGGTGAGCTAAACTATGTTTTGAACATTTCAGGTCTTACCTAACCATTCTCCATTGGTAGACTATTAGGTGGACTTACATTTAGCTATTTGTAGGTAAAGTTGGGGTGCGTGTCATCACGTGTAGTCAGTTTGGAGATCTTGGACTATTACCTTGAATAACTGTAAGACTTAGAAGTCATAAACTCGAGTGTGGACTGAGCAAGCTTTTCAGTTGCGAATCTTCACAATGACACCTCAAAGTTTGTTTCAGCTTTCGAGTGAGACATAGTTTGCCTATGCTGTGGATAACAATACTGTTTCCAGACAGATGTGTCAGCTACATAGATGGAAGTGTTATTATGAAACATTCCTTATAACAGTGCATAGATTGCAAAAGTAGAGTTTATGAATTTATAAAACATTATTCAAGTAAGAAAATTTAATTATATTCTTACAAAATATGAAAGCATATTATTTATCAAAAATAATATGCAGTTATTTCAGATAGCCCTCATTTATGTAATAAGTTATTAAAAAGGACTAAGATTTGAAAAATTTGAAAATTAGATATTAGTTTTTAATAAGTAGTTGAAAATAAAGAGTATCATATTACTTCTTTTTTTCTGGTACTGGAAATCAAACTCAGGACCTTGCACTTGCCAGGCTGGTGCTTGTATCACATTACTCTTAATATTTTTTCGTTATGCACAGTTAGAACAACAAATATATTTTGTGCTACCTATGAAATATTTTTATATTTGGATTTATCATTTTTTTTTTGTAGCAGGAATCGAACTCAGGATCTTGCACTTGCCAGGCAGGTGCTTGTGCCACTGAGCTATATCCCCGGCCTTGGATTTGTCAAATTTGTGAGTGAATAATATTCATAGAATTATTCACCAAAGACATTAGGTAACTTAGATTCTTAAAAATTTAGCATTCTCCTTGTTACCACTTCAGCTGTTATAGAAATTAATGAAATTGGAATATGCAAATTAAAATGCGGGGTTTACATTGGGATTTTACTTATCATTTTGTTCCTTTGTGAAATTTAAGTTTGAACTTTTTACTAACTGCTTCATTATACTCATTAACACCAGGAATCTGGTTCTAGTTCTTTATGATTATATTGAAATATTTAGAATGAAAAATTATAAACATATACTGAAAGTTTCTTTCTTTCTTTCTCTCTCTCTTTCTCTTTCTTTCTTTCTTTTGAGACAGGGTTTTGCTATGCAGTTCAGGCTGGCCTTGAACTCACTGTGTAGCCCAGCCTGGCCTTGAACTGAGAGAGGTTCTCCTGCGTCAACCTCCCAAGTGCTGGGATTACAGGTGTGTGCCACCACACCTGGGCTGAAAATTTCATTTTAAAGAAGTATATTATGTAACCATAGTCAAGAATTTATGATGATTTATATTAGTAATATTTAAATTTTACATTTTTAGTCAATATAAAGGACACATGTTCAATAAATACAGAAGTAATGAAGTTTTAGTGTTCTAATTGCTCTAATCTCAATTTAAAGACTTCAATTTAAAAAACTTACCTTGTTTGACGTCATTTCATAATGTCCCTTGTTTGGAGAAAAAACATGACCGTTCAGATTCAAACTTTAGGGGACGGAAATTGTCATTAAAACATAGTCTTTCTTGCATGCTTTTGATAAAACATGACAAAATCCTGAATGACAATAGTTTCACGTGACCTACTCATGCTGTTCATTTTTGTCTTATGTGGACAACCTGGTGGTTATGTAGTATGATGGTAGAGCTTTTCATGCTTTCATTCTTGAACATCTAAAATATTTTTCATGGAGAGTGAAATCTGTTTTCCTCCGAAAGCCTTCAAGTGCGTCCATGGGCTGCTCGGTCCTTTCTTCTCTTTGTTTCTCTTACACTCTGGAAATGCTTGCGTCTGCTGGGCTTCCTCATCTTCAGTCCTTTTCACAGGCATTTGCTCATTCTGTCCGCTTTGTTTAGAAAACTGCCCCGGCCCGGTGTCCTCTCTGGTTTTCTTCATCTGGCCCAACTCAGTGTGAGGTCGACGGGTTAGAGTTGCCACGCCGGACCTTACTATTGGTCTTAGTTGCTGAGACAAAATGCTCACCACTCAGAGTTAAAGAGGAAAGGTTTACGTAGCTCACAGTTTGTAGAGCCAGCTCCAAGGCGGGGTGACAGGGACAACAGCTCAAGGCAGGCAGAAGGCGGCAAAGCTACAAACAACAAGAGACAAGTGCCACGTGACAAGGGCCGAGCCTCTTCCTGCCCCTCACGTCTTACCCCGGCCGCCTGCGCTTCATCCTAGTGTCGCACCCTTGAACCCAGCATCACACACCCTAGATCCAGGCACCTCCAAAAAAGCCCCATCTCTGAGCGCTTTGGGTGCAAATCTAGACAAAACATAATACTGTTTAAATCAGGCAGCCTATCCCCAATTGTTATCCTAAGTTAGGGACAGCTACTCCTCATATCTTCAGAGCAATGGTCTAAGCTTGATAATTATTGAAGTTTTGGTTTGTTTCGTTGTTTCCCTAAGCATAAAGTCCAGAGGGGTACGTTTTAATTCTTATTTATCATTACATGTGCAGTGCTTAGCATAGTATCTGATTTATATTGAGTATTAATATGTATTTTTGAAATAAGTTGGTTAATGATTAAAGTTTCTGTTTGTTTCTTTAATGGTCTCTCAAATCTCTGGTTTTCTACAATCCTGTTTATGTAGGGGTATAGAAATGAGTTTGAATCACATTTATTTGATAACTTTATATAATAAAACTAAAAATTTGGACCAGGTAATAGGAAACATTGAAATTACGTAGGTATTCCTTCATGAGATGACTGTAGAAAAAACAATAATAAGCAAATAGAGGTTCCTGTTGTAACCTAAGTCTTCCAAAATAAAACACTACAAAAAAACCCCAAAAAACCCTCACTGAGAGTCGTTGGATAGAAATTCAACTTTCATTTAATGTGTATTTTCTCTTTCATGTTAGCTTGTTCAGTTCTTCAGGTCAGATAAAAATGATTTTGTATTTATTATTTTTAATTTACTAATGTAATTGTGTGCACAATAACTGTCATTCATATAAAAGACATTAAAATGAAGTATAAAATTAGGAAACTATGTGTTATTGTCTCCAGTTTGAAGAGAGAAACATTCATGTTAATAGTATTATTCAGAAGAATGGAAACTCTGAATCACCATAGTTCATGAACTATATAAGCTTAGAAATAAGAGAGGACTTGTCTATCTTTTTAGTGGCAAGTATAGTCTTCTTCTATAATATATATAAATTCAGAAATTAAGTGGTATTCTACTGATTCTCAATTTGTGGAAAACACATGATGCTACTCTTCAGAGACATTTGCTATTATAGCACTTTAAACATTCATATGAATTATTTAGCTATTCTAGTAGATATTTATAATTGTACACTAGCTATAAACTTTTCTTTGTATTGAATTTTCTGAAGTTTTTTGAATAACATTTTCTAATTAGTGATGCATTTTGTAATAATTCTTAATATATTTAATAAGGAGTTTTTTTTCATTTTTATTAAAACCTCAGTGGTACCCTGTTTGATTCTAATTAAAACTACTGCTTTGGCAATAAATTCTGCTTCTGATATATTTATATCAAAAGGGTAATTGCGGAAAATTGTGGTTAAGTCTCTCTCAGTAATAAGCTTGCTTTGGAAGGTGGGCGAATACATAATTATTTTTAAGACTGCTCATTACTCATTTTGTTTTGTAGTAATATTCTTTATTACTGGCCTCCAGCAATTTAAGTATAACCCACTGCAGACAGGATGCAGCATCTGAAGGAAGTAGAAGACATTAGACACAGGCGCTGGTCAAAACCACAGCTTGATTAAGAAGGCTAAAGGTAATCTCAAGAATCAATACAGCCACTGTGTCCTAGAAATCTGTTCATTTGTTTAGTAAGGACTCAGTTAATTCTGTCATTGCCCGGGAACTGAACCAAATTTATTTCTGAAGGTCATGTTTACCCTGCTTGAGTCTTGCCAGTCTACCGGATTCTGTATATTCTGTGAGGCTGTAGCATTTACGATGGTAGTGGTAGAAACACTCTTCTTATTAGGTAAAATTCCCCATAGAAAGCAAATGCGAGGTTGTCTTTCAGCAGCCCCGTATGTCCCCCAAATTAAGGAGGTAGGATCTTTCCTCAGCGTTATAACAAGCTCCTTGTCACTCCACTGAGTGGGTGATTCCTTTTAATATGAGCTTTTTTCTTAGTGAATGTTCTTACCATCCTAGAACCTAAAATTTCAGAAGAAGTCTTTGCCACAGAGGCAGTCTCCAACTACATGTATAAACCAGTCTAAAATCAAGTCTTATGTATTAAAATCTTACTTGTTGAATACCTCCTGGAAGCCAGTTATACACATGTGAGAGATATTCTCAAACATGTATGACTGTTACCACATAACTAGTGAAACCATAAAGAATTTACAAGTTACGGAGATAATACATAGGATGATTATTTCTACCTCTTCGGGTGGGAGGCAGGGTCCTGGAAAGTTACAGTCACACAAAAAATCAATTAGTATGGAAGGGAATAGGAGTTTGGCAGATAACTTTAAAAAGAGGCATGCTTGTTAAAGTGTAATATGCAATTAAATCTCTTAGGTCTAAGTTTCTCTAAGTTCAGCAAAACCCTCCCTGCTAATGTAAGAAGGTTTCCATCTCTGTGTCTTTCTGCTAACAAATTGTGGTAACATGAAGCTTCACTTACTTGTAACGGTTGTGGAGCTGAAGGTGGCAGGATTCAGCCTGACGCACTGAGCTGCCTGACTCAGATATCAGACAAGCCCGGGATGTTAGCCCCACTTAGACGGCCGCCGCTAGAGACAGCTTTTCCTGTCTGGTGTCTCGTGTTAATCCACTGTCCTCGCTTCTTTAGACCCTTCAGTCCTTTTCGCTGGCACAAAGTTGCCCTGTGTTATACAGCAGTAGTGACTCACTGATGTGCAGCCCGTGAAAATCACCAAACCATCTGTCCTGCTAAATTTTGAAGTCTGCCCCCCAAGTAACATGTCTGAGTCAGAGTAGAGTTGGGAGATAATTTGCTTTTCTGGAAAGGCTTAGTAAATAGATGTCCTAGGTGCTCATTTCAGTATACTTTTTTGTTCCTCATTTATCTCACAGCTATACTGTTTACTCAACAGACATTACATATATATGTGCAAAATCACACACACACACATATATGGTCTCCAGTGTGATCATGTATGTTCTGAAATACATATTTACTGTGGACTAGCTAAACCAAGTTAATTAATACATGCTTTACCTCCCATACTTATCATTTATTTATGGTGAATACACTCCAAGTCTGTTGTCAGCAATTTTCAAAAGTACAATACATTGTTATTACGTGCAGTAGATTCCTTAAACTTATTCCTTCTAACTGAAATGTGGTACCTTTGACTAGTCTTAACTGTTACTAAGATACAACATTTTGTATCCTCAGATATTTGTTGTCTTACTATAACATGAAACATTCCACATTAACTTCGAAACTCAAAGATCTTTTTCTTCTATGAAAAATTGAGGAGATGGGAAAAATGGAGAATTGGAAATGGATTATTTCTCCAAAACTGAAGTCTCAAGTTTCCCTTCTTTCTGAAAGACTGTGTGTACCTCGTAATTCGATGGGTAGTCTTCCATCTGCTTCTTGTGTAATGCAGCATGTAAAAATACTAGTAAACTACACTTCTGGGTCTCTGTACTCTAGTTCTCTGCAGTTGATGTTTTGTTCCTGATTTAACTCTTCATTAGTCAGATGTTTATAATGTGAATATACTACCTTATAGAAACAAAGTAAAACTATTTAGCAATATGATATGTAGGTAGAAAAATAGAAGTGAAAACATGAGGTTTTAAATTTATTGGTATGTTCAGTACCATTATGAAGTTTCAGAACAAGACTGTAACTTAACTTGTAGACTGCTTTAAATTTTCCTGTACCTCACTGGACTCTAAGGGATATAGCTATTCCAAATCTAGGAAATTATTTTTTGTTAAAAGAGATCTCCTGTGATTAATTCTTGCATGATAGATTTCCTGACTCAAGAAATGTGTTTTTAACATTAGGAGGTATTTAATGATATGACTTATTAGTCAGTCTCTTTTTTTTTTTCTATAAATACATTTATCTCCCAAAAATAATACAGCTCATCTCAGAGTACCAAGAAGTCATGTTTCTGTTTCCTCCGAAAACCCAATTATTTTAAAAATAAACGATGAGTCATGCTGCCATATGGAAATTTCAAGTGCAAATAACTCTGAATTCCTAGATTTAAAAGAAGACGTGTAATAAAGGGAGTTGGTATCACCTTAATTATTTCTCCTTTTCCATTTGATAGGTTTTACATAAGAGTCGTTGAATTATATTTAGTAAAGTTTCTTTGACTGTCAGTGTGAAGCACTTTCTACTACTCCGAAATAAAATTGCTGGATGGTTCCTGCATCAGAAAGGAGCCCCTCTAGGTTGTGACCGCTGAACAACACAGAAAAGTGACGACCAGAACTCTGATTAAGGTGGTGGTTGTAAACAAACAGCGATTTGACTCCTCCCCAAGGCCCTTTAAATAACATAAAAGAATAAAGTGTTTAAATCTGTGAGGACAAAGGTTATAGAAGAGAAGTCCTGTTAGGTCAGGAATGCTAGCAAAACTGTGGAGCTGGAAGTGTGAGTGTTGGCTTAGAAAGCTGAGCTATCTCAAAGCTCAGTACCGACCCGGGGGGAATATATGATAAAAAACTATGTTGGGAAATAATCCCATTTATGTCTCAGAACTCAGAAAATAGTTAGAATTTGGAGCCACAAGGTGTCTGTGGGCCCCGGGTTACAAAGGAGGATGTGACGCTCCCGGCTGGGAGGTCTCAGAGAAGTTCTTCCGCCACACTTTCTCCCTGACCTCAGCCCTGACGTGGCCCAGCCCGCAAGCAGAAGGGATGGAGGACCCCTCAGTCTAGAGGAAGGAGCTCTGAGCAGAGACTCACGTGCAGTCTGCACTTGGACCTGTGAGATTCCATCTTTCCTTCCTCCTCAATCCTAGAATTAGACAAGAATTTAGCGATTTCATTTTTGGAGCTTATTGACCTGGGGGTAGGAGGTGGGAAGCTTCAGATCGCGATGTTTAGGGGTTCCACGAGCAGATGCTGGGCCGAGTGAGCGCCGGGCCGCGTCAGGGAGCCTGCATGCCGTCTTCCACCTGCTCCCCTAGCCCACTTCAGTGCGGTCAGGGGAAGACGAGATGCGTGTGAGGACAGCTTGACACATCACGAGAAAGTCGCAGTGACGAGGGGATGCAGAGCAGGAACGGCAGAAAGCAAAAACAGGCTTTGCGGTAGTGCAGAGACAGAGGAGAGCTTGAAAAAAACTGTAATAAATACCCTTATGTAGAGATCTTTCGTGTTTGGAAAAAGATCAAAGATAAGTGCATGTATGTATGTATATATTATATGTAATGTCTGTATAATACTTCGTGCATATATTGGAATAGTACATATAGTATGAAGTATATATTGTATATATTAATTTGAGTATTTATAAAAATTTATCAGAAATAAAAACATTAAGTAGAAAGTAAGAAAGACAAAGTGAAGGACATTTTCCTAGAAAAAAGAGAAAGAGCGAAAAGAGAAGACACTCCTTAGAAATTAGGCAGGCAGATCAATCTAGGGTAGTGGTGGCGAACCTAGGGTCCCTGTGGGCTGTTTGTTATTGAAAGCGCTAAAATGTTTGCCATCACTGATGTAGGAGGTCTAAAATAAAACAATGTTTTCTTTAAAAAAAAAGGAGTAGAGAATGAGGCATGGTGGCACACTCCTGTAATCCCAGCACTCCACTTGGGAGGCTGAGGCAGGAGGATTGCCTTGAGTTTGAGGCCACCCTGGGTTATATAGTGAGACCCTGTTTTAAAAAAAACACGAAGACCAGGAAATTATTTTTAATATATGCATATATATGTACATAGATGTGGTTTTTAAAGTAAGTCTGTATGTGTATGAAGATACATTGTGTACTCAGATAGATATTTGTTATTTAAATTACACATAGCTACGTCGAGTTTCCCATAACTTCAGGACTTGAAACCCGGGTTGAAAGACTTTACTACATAGGCAAAACCATGAATAAGGGGAGTAAGAAGTTTGCTCACACCGATGTGATGGAGTTCCAGCTCCAGAGAGAAAGACAAAGGTACCGGCGCTGGAAGTGCTGTCGGGAAGGCAACAGGCTTCTGCAGGAAGAGCCTGTGGGCCTAGGACAGGGCCAGCACCTCCCTCACCGGAGGGGTGAAGTTTCCAAGGGGAATTATGTAGCCAGTCAAGCAGGCACTCCCCTGTAAGGTAGGGCAAGTGAGTAATGGAGATTTTGTTTTCTCAGCTACTTTCTCTTGGAAGCACCCGGAGGAACTTCTCCAAACAATGATGAAACAAACATTAAACACAATCTATGGTTTTATTTATTTATTTATTTATTTATTTTGGTTTTTCTCCGGTACCGGGAACCGAACTCACGACCTTGCGCTTGCCAGGTTTTTTTTTTTTTAAATAAAAGAAAACACCCAGAAATTGAGATGAGAAATTGGCAGGCCCTTGCCCACTCCACACTGCAGCGGAGAGGTGCGCTGTCCCTGGGCAGGCAGGTGGACTTCCTCGAACGCTTGACCCTATTTCCGGGATTGACTTTTCCTTTAGCGGCCTGAGAAAGTGTGATTTCCGGGAAATAGAAAAAGTTACAAAAGAAATAAAATATTGTCACAGTACACTGCATCACCTAGCTCTAAGTAAGGTGCCCATTACCTTAATTACGTCAGCGCTGAGTATTGAATTACCTCAAAATCATGACTGCCGACAGTGGGACATTCAGGGAGGAAAAAACTGCTTCTGTGTGTGTGTGTACATGTACGTGCATAGAGAGCAAAGGAGGAAGTGATAGGAGAAAACTAAACACTTCTCATAGCAGGAATTTTATGGCCGTTACCTAAATTTACCAAAAGTATGTTGACCTTAGAATGTCACATATACCAGGGACGTAAAAGAAAGCGAATGTGATTGTGGCTGGGCGAGTTGGGGTGAAGCACCAGAGCGGGAAAGTGTGGCAGGAATTCGGAGAACGACTGCCCCCTGTGTTATCCGTACACAACTTGTAATATTGATTGGGCTTTACATGAAACATCTACCTTACATGGGAAAAGTGCCGTTTAGTTACAAATAAAGTGAATCTACTTGTACAATTACTACCTGGAAATGAATGTGCTGCTACATTTGTATTGTTCTTCCAAGATGATGTCTGAGCTCCGCCTCCACCTTTGGCTTCACCCCTGCGTTGGTCTGGTTGTGCCTACGCTGACCTAGTATAATAGTCCCGAATGTAGGACGGCTTTCTGCTTCAATAATGTACTTTTACCTAACGATGAAACAGCAGCAATTTTTCGCTGCTCCTTTGCTCCCGCAGACTGTCCCTTTGGTCCCTTCTGGGTGAAGCTGGTTGCCGTCCTTGGCCTTCTGTCCCCGCCTCCGCCAGGGTGGGCACCAGGAACTCTCCCCGGAGTGCGGCAGCAGCTTCCTCAAGGAGACTCCAGTTTTCAGTGTCTCTGCTTTCTTTTGCACTAAAGTGCTCCTGGCTTCGGTGTCAGAAATCACAGCAGTGTTGTGAGCTCTCCTTTGAGGGGACACAAGAGTGGAGGGGAGCAGGAGGCAGAGCTTGGCAGTGGGCACTCTGTCTTGGGAAGAGATGTCCTGTGTCTCTGTGCCCAGCGCCCGTGGAGAGGTCTCTCTGCCAGTGAGCAGGAATGAATACTACCTGGACAAGTCCTGCTTAGGTCGTGTCGGTGGAAAAGAACTATACGAGAGTTTTACGGAGCCGGGTGCCATTTCCGAGCTACCTCCGGGCAAGAGCTCGCGGATGAGAGATTCAGGCTTAGTGCTCAGGGTGTCAGCTCCGCCCCCTTGAGGGTGACGCTCGTTGCCCTCCATCCCTGAACTCAGCAGGAATACTGCGTACTTTTTCATTTAACTGAAAGGCTTCTTACTCCTTTCAAAGCTGGAAATTAATTGCATAGCTGTGTGTGCTCTTTGGGAGGGCCAGCTTTTTATTTTTGTGTCCATTTCTGGCCCCATTTGTTTTTTGCCCACTGCTTCATTCTGAATCTCTGCAAACTTCTATCCACAAATAATTCCAACTTCAAAATGAATAATTCATCAAGTTCATTGTATCCCGAATTGGCATATCTCTGCATTCCTACAGAAAGCCTTTTGTTCTTTTGCAAAAGGAGAAGAAAATATGTGAGGTGTCAGAGATGTTTGTGCTAAATTATGTATATGTTGGGCCCTTGGTTCTCACAGTCATGCCAGGGGATATATTTAAATGTGGGGATCAGAGCTAGGTTTCGTTGTAGTTTTGATAAATTTAAACAATATCATTCTGACTTTCAATTCCTCGTAAACAAATAGCATTCATCTTTTCCCTTAGAAAGGACAAGCAGAAAACTGTACCGGTTGGCTCCCACGGAGATGTACAACTGTGTGCAACTAAATATTTGCTCTGTGTGGTCACGGTGGATGTGTGATAGGTAGCGACTGTTGCAGGCCGGCTCCGGGGCTGTGATTTATTATTTAACTACGGGCTGTGTTCATTACAGCGGGGCGCCTCTCTTCCTGCAGCTCCTTTGAGATCCGCGACTGTCACAGCACCTCGCACAGCGGCTTGGACATCATTCTCAGTTGCACATCCCCTCTGAACTGCTCCAAAAGCGTTCATTTTCATAACCTCAGTGGAGCGCGCTGAGCACTCACGCCTAAGCTGACTGACTCTGATACCCAGTGTGTTCATAAGAGCAGAGAGCCATGGGCAGCTGTTCTTCAGGGCCCTGCTAGTCAGGTGGGAAATTACGGAGAGCTCCCTGCTACTCTAAATAATTAAAATTAGTACCAGAGGAAAACCTGCTCAATTAGCATTGGATTCCTTGCAGATACGGAATATTAAACTGAGGTCCATGAGAGACAGGTGTGTATTTGTGGATACAAATATTTAAGCAGGAATAATTTTTAATCTGCCTAGATTACTCAATGAAATGCGTCAATTCACCCATTCTTAATAAAGAAGCTGAACATTTCGGTGTCTGTGTGGTGGGGTGAGGCCATCCTTTGATATGAGTGTTCTTTTCCCGTTTCCTGCAGGCCTATGACCTCCTCACCCATCCTCACTCCCTGTGGTTCATTCCTAGGATGTAAATCTGGCTTGAGGGCACGTGCCTGTACTCCCCGCACTCTGGGAGGCTGAGACGGAAAATTTGCAAATTTGATCCTAGCCTCAGTGAGACCCTGTCTCAAACTAAAGAAATAAAGAAGGGGCTGGGGATGTAGCTCAGTGGAAAGGCCCTGGATTCAATCCCCAATATGGCCAAAGGAATTCAGTAACACCGGCATGTGTTAATACTGGAAGGCTTGTCCAGAGCACTGCAGGGGTGTGGGATTTGATGGTGCTCGGCGCCCTGGTATATGCTCCTTGGGAAGACAGGTCCTCGAGTGCCCACAGCTTTCCACGCTGCAGACAGCAAGCAGCCAGCGTGCAGTATTCCGCCCCACACCCTGCTGCGGAAGCACTGTCGCGTCCGTGCGTGCCTGTGACCCAGGGAGAAGCGTGGCGGTAAACAAGTTCTATTCTAAGGCCCTGGCTCTCGGAGCTTTATCCTTTTTTAGTTGTCAGTGGGTAGCTGGGTTTGTTTGCTCATTATTTTAATCATCTGCATCCTTTTTAAGAGGCCTGTCCAAGGTAGCTGGCCAGCAGACCTGACGCTGGGATCATTAAGGAACCCTGCGGTAGCCACATCTGACGTGGAGGGTGCAGCCTTTCGCTGTCATACGAGAATGTGGGTCAGCGCTCTTTGGAGCTCTGAATTCGTTATTCATTTTCTTCCTCTGCTGCATTTTCTTTACTCCAAAGGCAGTGCAGTGAAGCGTGTAGAACAGATGTTCTGTATGAGGAGAGCTGGGAACCCACTCACCGTGCAGGGGCCCGGCTGCGGGGGAACACAGTGGGGCCTAGGGGTCTCTCTCCAGAGCCCCTGGCCACGTCCTCCTCTGGCAGGCTGTACCTGCACGCGGAGTGTGATTGAGATCACTCAGAAATCGGGGTTTGGAAAGAACAAGGGCCTCTCTAGTGCTAAAAGAGAAGCAGAAAGCCAAGGCTTGGTTTGCAACTTGCGAATTGATTTGTGTGTCAGAGACTGGGCGATCGATCTCAAAGCTATTTTCTGTAAATCTGCTAAAAAGAAAAAAATACGTTGTTGTGCTAATTGTCACTGCCCTGGGTGGAAGACATATGTTATTAAAAAGAGGGTGTATGGTACAGTAATAATAAATAGCAAATGAACTGTAAATTAGATCAGTTGATAATTAAGGAAAGAAGACATTTCTCTTCTAAGCTGTGTGTGCTTGTGAACTTGTGCAGGATGTGGAGACGACCTGCTTGCCATGTCCCGGACCTGCTGTGCTTTTGAAACCTATAGAAAAATAAAATGTGTCCCAAGCAGCCCAGGAGTCCCTTTCGTATCAATAAATGGACCCCCTCACACACACACTTAAATAGTCAAGGAAACACAGTAGCTTCCTGAGGAAATGAGAACCATCTGGGAACTCTTTTTCTTCTCTCTTCCTTTTATTATCCATAAGAAGTAAAGCTTCTCAAGGCCAGGCGAGGTGTCCAGACATGATCTAATCTGCTTTGTCTCAGCAGCCCTTCAGCGGCAGTAACGGCGTCGGTGACTCAGAATGTGAAAGTCAAGAAACTGGGACATAAGAACAGCTGGAAATTGAAGACCTGGGTGAAGTCACTTTGGGAAGTTTCCGTTCTTTGGCGTCTTGTTTAGATGTTCGCCTTCACCTTTGCCTGCGCCTTGCTGTCTGGGTAGCAGGGCTCGGGATGAAGGTAACAGTCGGGGGGTCTTTGTCAGACACAGAACACTCCCTAGGCACACAGGGCAGAGGGGAGAGGGAGAAGGTGTGGCATCAGGATGCGGCAGGATGAGGCAAAGGAGGAACAGAGGACAAAGGAGAGGAGAGCGGCAAATGGGAGTACTGGGTAGCCTGAGAAATGCCCTCCTCGCACAGGGAAGACCTCGGGGGAGTCCAAGTATGGCTTTTACTCCTCTGCCCACCAGCAGCAGAACCAAGCATTCCTCCAGATGCGTGCCGCTAGCTGTGTTCCATCCAGCGCAGCGCTCTGCTGAGCTCAACCCGCTCCTTCCCCAAGTAGGGAAGGCTCCTCACATCCGTGTCACCATGCACACTGCTTGTGGGCTCCGTCTCTGACCCTGGGCCGTGTCACTGTCCAAACAACCAGTGTGCCAGGGGGGCCATGGCCCCGTGTGTGTTATCTGTACCGCCGTGTTTTCCTCTCCAAAGAGCTTTATTTCTACAATGTACAGCCCACGCATCACGGGGGACTCAGTGCTCGGAAACAAAGGCACTGTTGAACTCTCCTCCTCTTGTCTCTGTCCCCTCCCCACACTTTCTTGTGCTGGTCATGTAATCTGCAAGAACCGAAGCATCAGTACTAATTTAGGGGTGCGTACATTTCTGGGGTGGCTACCACACACCGTGATGCATCCATCTGTGAGAAGTGCCTTGGCTGGGACTGCACAGTTACCCAAGGCTCCGGGAAGACAGAAGGAGTACTCATGTCCGGTGCTGTGGCTGGACAGTGCTGCCCGAGTCTCTGGGTGCAGGTCTGAGCGGCCGCAGAGCTGGGTCTGTGTAGCCCTCGGCTTATTTCCTCCTGTGCCAGTAGGTGTGAAACGAGCCCGTGAGGTGTGGTTCTGAGGAGTGTGCGAAGGAGACAAGCCCGAGTCGCTAAAATTCTGGGGTTGCTTTGTTTACAGGCACTGTTAAAAAAAAAAGACAGGTGTGTAACCGTCTGAGTTGGTTAATTGAAATGAAGTGTTGGAACTCTTTGGCTCTGAGGTATGCCATGAAAAATCTCCTGGCACCGTACATACTATCGTTATGGCCTAAAGGTTGGTATTTCTGCCAAATTCCTATTTTGAATCCCACCCCCACGGGGGTGGTATTGAGAGGTGGGGTCTTCAGGAGGTAGAATCTGTGCCCTTATAAAAGGGATGCAGGGAGTAACCTGTTATTTCCATCAGCTTGTATTATGCAACGTAATACTTGAGTAGATACCTGTTCTCTTCTTATAAATTTAGAAGTTCTGCAAATCATAAGCTGCGTGGATCCTGCCTGGATTATCCTTGATCACTCATCCTGCCCAGTTTTGCATGTGGTGAGCATTGAGTTCTCCTCTGCTGCTATTAGAAGGAAGCATTAGGGAAGGTACCCTTGAAAACGGACCATAAAGTATCAAATAATGTGAGGAAGGTTGGGTTGAATTCTGGAACACAGACTAGAAAGGATTGGCACACTATTCATTTATTTTCTGAAATGAAATTTATCCAACTTCAATGTTTTCAGCAGCAGGTAGACTGGCAGTCTTCGGGGAAGCTTTAATGTGGTCTAAATACGATTGTATGGAGAAGCAGGATCCCTGCAGTGCTTTGTAAGGAGTGTGGGAGACGGAAACCTCCCAGATGTTGGAATTAAAGTTCTGTCACAAGGCTAAAGATATCTGAAATATTCAGCAAGCACGGACACTATTGCCCAGGATGAAATTTCAGTTGTATTAAATTTGATTTTGTGGGGACGCCGTGAGGGGACCCAAGGCCTTGTGCTTCCTGAGCACGTGCTGTACGGCTGAGCTGCATCTCCAGCCCTAAATCTGATTCCTGTCTTGGGTGAGTTACCAACTTAGAATGGGCATAAGGTACCTGACCTGTCCTCTCTGGAGCCCTTGCCACCACACACACACACACACACAGGAGATTAGGGTAGAGAGAAAACAGGAGAAATAACCTAAAAGACGCATTTTTAATTTAGAGTCCCATTTTATTGCTTTACGTGTCCTTGTGGATAACCTCCCGTGGGTTTCTCTTATATTACAGTTACACTTACACTGCATTTTTCTCTCATGGATCTGGGTTTCTGGTGTCCTGAGACCAGCCGGGGCCTTTGGATCAGTGTCGCTTGAGTCTCAGACGGTGCTCAACTAACTGAGCCGCGTCTTACGTCTGGACTTCCTGTTTTTCAATCTAGTGAGTTGCATGTTTATTAGGCCAGTTTGAGTTGGATGTTCATTTATTTGCAGCCACAAGAAACTCGGTGGTACACTTGGTACCGTGATGGTACACTGAGCTGATTCCAAACCGAGAGGCTAAACTCCGTCTCCCCGCTTCTTGTGCTGAGGGTTTGTGCTGAGACAAATGATTGCCATGTGAAAAGAATAAGAAGGCATGGAAGATTCCACTGGCCCTAAAACTCTAGAATTCTGTGATCTTAAATTGGCTTCTCAATTAAAAGTAGGAGAAAAACGCTGAATATTTTAATTTTAGTTAACGAGGAAGGTACATGAGCTTCTTTGAAGGTAGATGTCTAGACAATTTTGAGGGGAAAAAGTTACTGTGCACTTGGGAGTAGGAGGACCGGCAGGGGCGATTGTTTTGATATATCAAGAGGACACACATGAAAATTTCATTTGGGAAGACAGTAACAACAACCACCAGTGCCACCGACTGCTCTGCGCATTACTTGAGCCTTGCCTTTCGTCTGTCTGAGCTCTGTTGTCCTTGGGATTCCAAACACTAGAATTTCTCAGTGCTTTGTCCCTGGTAAGGGTACGAATGAGACCACGTGCACAGATGACATTGTTGCAGTCCCAGAAAGCTGGCCAGAACTGAACGAGATGTTACTATAAGCAGCACGTCTTTACTCATGATACATCATGGAATATATTGTTCGTATTTCAAAATTAACACACTTTAATGACTGTCTTATTCACAGAACTTGCTTTGATTTTAAAAAATCAGTATAAAGTTTTCCTGCATTTTTCTTTTTCAGTGGTGACACCTTCATTTTGCTTAGAAGTATAGATGTGAAAGTGTAGTGGCCATGATAAGACTTTATTTCTGCACAGATATCCAGGTAACCATTTTTGGAACTGTTTTCTACGCACCTCAAAGACAAGATTTTCTTTGTGCTTGAAAGATGTCAGATTTTGTTTGCTGTTTTCAATATATCAGGGAGTCAGTGCTGTTTCAAAAATTAATAACTTCCTTTCTTTTTTTGTATGGAACATATTAATGCAACAAGACTGACATGTGCGATCTCCTGTTTTGTGTGAAAATATTACTAAAAGTTAAATATATCACAGTTAATGTACATGTTCAGAAGAGCTAAAAAATTTTAAAAATTCAGTATTTTTATAAAATATTCTGTAATGATACATTCTAAATGCATTTGTATGTACAGATACACACAATTATATGTATCATGTCAATTACACAGTGTATGTATAATATACAGTTGGTAGATAATTACTTACACATATCCAGTTGGGTTGGGGACTGATAGGTTTAGTTAGATCAGATTTTCTTCCTTGCTACAATTCTATTCATGTAATCATATTTACGCTTCTACCCCAGAACCAGTAGTTTTACTTTCCCTTTCTACAATTATTCTATAAAAGGGTGAAATAATTCAATATTTAAATACAGAATTTTACTGATACTGCTACGGGTAAGCATACCATCTCTGTCCAAGCAAACCATTGGCTCTTAGCTGGCGGCACTTTGAATCAGCCAACATCAGTTGGCGTTAGACAAAGTCCTGGCGTGGCAGTCCGTCCGGCTGTAATAGCCATAATCTATCCCAGCGTCCTTGCTGGGAAGTTGTCTCAGTAAGGTTTAAACAGTGTCAGATAACAAATATTGACAAGCTGATTTAACACCAGGCATACTTATTACAACAATATATTGAATCAGTATATGAGGTCTTTCATAGAATTATTAACTGGATTTAAAATCACATTAAAGCCAAGCTAGAGTGGGCAGATTCCCACCATCCCTAAACACAGACGTCGTGGTTGACACCAGATCCCCCATGTGAGCACTGGCCCCCCCACTGCTCGTGCTGTCCCGAGAGTTGGACGCTGCAGCTGCGGACGGGCAGATGCACACATCCCTCCATTCTCGGGTCCTCAGGCAGGGCAAGCCCATCTCACTGGCTAAGTCGAGGTGCTCCGCCAAGTCCCAGGTCCAAGGAAGGAAGGGAAAACAATCTTATGTCTCCTGAACCAGGATGAGAGGACATATCTTAGCAGAATCTTTATCTGGGGAAATTCTGCAAATACAGAAATGTGCTTCGATGTCCAGCAGCAGATACATGAACATCTTGACAGCTGTCCTCTGTGAGGTTGAGCTCACAGAGTCTAAGTCCCACTTGATGACGGTACCGCCACACCCTGTTCTTTCACAGCCTGATCCTCAGCCGAAGTAAACGACTTAATTCAATTACAGATTAAGGTCCTGATGGCATGTCCCTGTGATCTGCAATGGGGAGGCCGAGGAAGGAGGATTGCATTGAGCTCGAGGCCAGCCTGGGCTACATAGTGAGTTCAAGGCCAGTCTGAACGTCATAGTGAGACCCTGCCTCAAAAATAAAAAAAATTAAATCCAAACAAAAGATTATGATAAAGTGAAGCCACTTATTTGATTGATTCGCCTGTCAAGAACAGGAAGCAGTTCAGCAGTTACATAATTGGCACAAATGTAGTGGAGGAAATAAGTGCAGACCCCAGGGTGTGACACCCGTCATTCTTTAGGGGACTCTGTCCGATAAGCAGCAGAACAGGGCTCTGTGCTTGTCTCCTCTAGACTCTCTTTAAAAGTCTGTCATGATTCCCAGGACAATCATTAACAGCGTCTGGCGAAGAGCAGAGAGGATAGCGGTGTAAGTAGTTATTTAGCCCTTGCTGAACGTGCCTGCCTGTCTGCCCAGGGCACGGGCTTGTGGCTTTGCCCTCTGGGTGGCTGTAATCAGCGTGGCAGGGTGCATGGTGCTCTTGGGGCGTGGGCACAGGCTCAGTGAGATGCCAGGCAAGGGCAGGCCCAGGGCTCTGTGCAGCGAGACCCCTCCCCTCCCCCTCGCCCCTCCCCCCCGCCACGACCAACCCAGAGAACCAAGCCACGGAGCCTCCGGGCCAGCCCTCAGGGACAGACCGCAGCAACGGACCGCATCACCGCAACGCAAACCCGCAAAGACAACCCGGAAAAACACCCCGGGAAAAGGACCAACGGACAGGAGAAACCGGGCGGGCACCCCTGGCGGGACCCGGGCAGGCGACCAGCGCACCCGAGCAGCTGGCCACAGGAGCAGGACACAGGAAGAGCACTGACCCAGTGCCGTAGACCACAGCGGGAGATCACAGCGGAACGCCAACCTGAAACGAACAACCAAGCTGAACCAGCAGGGAGCCCCGCCTGAGAGGCCCGCCCAAGCGTGGAAGACAAAGACCTAAAAAACAAAACAAGAAAAGAAGAGAAGAAGCTGGAAGCAGCGGGAGAAACCGGTGGCAGAACCGGAGGACCTTCCCAGACGAACTTGCCAGACGAACTCGCCTGATCAACGCGCCAGGGACATCAGCAACGGAGCACAGCAGCGGATGACTGCGGTGCACGGCGGGGAGCCCCGGTCCGCAGCCCCAGAACCCACTCCCAGAACCGCAGCCGAACACCGGACACGAAGAAGGCGCACGGAGAAGCCTCCCGCAGAAGCCTGCCTCATGGGAACTCCGCAGGCCAAATCGGCCGACCAGATCGGGACAGCACCGCGGCACAGCACGGCTGCGGAGCATGGCGGGGGTGCTTTTCGGGAAGCTCTGGTTCTTACTTTGAGCATTGCTTCCTGGCTGCAGTGCAGATCCCTCGGCCTGCTGGCACAGATCCTTCGTCCCGCTGGCACAGACTTTCCAGCTTCCACCACCGACCTTTGGGCCTTCCCGGCACAGATCTGTGAGATGGGCCTGTATGAGGCATTGTCAAGGGCTCTAGGCCCCCAGCTGGACTCACGCAGAACACTTCCGTGGGGTTCAGGCCCTCAGCTGGACTCCGTGGTCTTAGTGTGTGCACAGACTTCCTGCATTCTCTGTATGTGACTCTCCGGGTGACTGTTATAAGTAATGGCACAAAGTCTGGGTCCTGTACTGTGTTGTTCCCCTTGAAAAACCCCAAACCATGACACCCCGCCATGGCATTGGCATGCCGAGAGCTGCCGCTTGCTGTGAGGGCTGGGCAGGGCCTCTGTGTGCCTGTGTCACTTGGGGTGAGCTCAGGAGCCCGGGTCCTGGGGCCCGTCTAGGTCCCCGGGTGTGGCCTGGCTCACGACTGCATTTCCCTCTTTTTTTTCCATTCCCTGATGTTTTGCCCCATGTGTGGATACTGGGAACAAAATACACAGCCATTCAGGGAAATGCATTAAATACATGCATTCAGCAGGTGTTCCTCAAGTGACTAATAGACATCAGGGGCTAGAAGTAAGGACGGCTCCTGCTTACCTGCTGCTGGCCTTGGGATTGGAACCTGGGCTGAGTGGAGAAGCCTGGCATCCCTGTGCACCCTGCCCCCCGACCCCGCCCCTTGCAGGCGGCCCCTGGGCGTGGCCCGGGCATCCCTGTAAGGACAACCTAGCAGTGGCCAGTGGTGCCCGGAGTGGGGCGGAGCGGGCAAGGTCACCAACGCAGCGTCGCGGGAAGGTGTCCGGGAGCCAGGACAGCGCGGGCCCTTGGGAGCCCGCAACAGGTCCTGCCGGGCGTGTGCCCACCCTCACGTTTCCCGAGTGCCCGGTGTCTGTTAGGCATTTTCTTGAGGGATCAGGAGAGAGGCAGTTATCAACAGGGAGAAGTTTTCTGACTGTGTTTTGTGAGTTAAGGGACAAGGTAAATAAGCCCGAAAATAAATAAGATAAAGCTCTTCATAGTAGAACGGGGTCTGAGGACAGCCTTCCTGAGCACAGGGCTCTGCACGGGCGGCGCCGAGCCCGAGGGTCTGACGAGGTCCTCTTGGCTGACGACTTGTGAGGCGGCCACATGCGAACAGGTGTCCAGCAGCAGGAGGCAGTCAGTGCAAAGGCCCTGGGGTCCAGGAGCTTTGGGGTCCAGGCTGGGAAGGCTGGCCTGGCAGAGCCTGGGAGCAGCGTGCAGGTGTCTGAGGCGAGGGCAGAGGGCCTTTTCAGGAAGAGTCTGATGACCAAGAGGATTTTATTCCTTGGAATACTGCATCCTCTGTGTTCAGGCTTTGATAATGTCGATGATCAAAAAGGAAATTAACAGTCCTCAGTTCCATACTGAGGTGTCCATGTTATTAACCCTGCCATGTTTTTGTTTCCGTTCTTTCTAGACTTATATACCCAAGTGCACACTGTGACAAATACCCGGTGAACATTCAAATTCTAAAAAGTGTTAATCATTGAAAACACATTGTCACTGGTCCCCCTCAGGGTGTTCCCTGCGATGCCCCCACCCTCACCCTATCGTCCTTGCCGCTTTCGGCAGCTGCTCTGGAGCCCTGTTTCATGAGGGTCTTTATAAGGTGTGGTCGAAATACGGTGAACGCTGCCCCTGAGCTCCATCCAGCAGAAGGGCAGGCTCGCAAAAACATGCAGCTGCCATGTCCTCGTCCACCTGGTTCACCGGCTCTGGCACCGTTCCATGCCTGGCTCTCCCTCCAAGTCAACGTGATCATGAAAAGGACAGGTTTTGAATGGATCCAGGACATCGAGGCAACCAGGACAGCACAACTGAGACCCTCAGGAAAGAGTGCTCCAGAGCTGCTGTAGAAAGTGGTGAGAAGAGTGGGATGTGTTCGGAGTGAGCGGGAGGATTATGAGTGGGAACAAGGGCGGTGTGTCTTTTACTGTGATAAATTAAGTTTGCTTATTTAAACAGGCACCAGAGTGTCACTCACACCTTGTGCGTGTGCACACAGCCACGAGTGCAGGTGAGCCCCCAAGCATGCACACACACACACACAAACTTGTTACTGAATTGTAAGCACACCCTCACAGTGTTTAAAGTCAGTTATTTACACGTACTGTATCAAAGACGAATTCTTATGTCATCCAGTATAAAAATGTTGAACATACTACATAATGTATGGAATGCCTGATAATGCATGGTTAATAATAACCAGTGAAATAGAATTTTAGTGGCAACATCATATGACTGTGGCAATGTCTATGGCTAATTTAAAAGTGCTTCAAATTTTTAGAACCGCAAATGTCAACCCCAAAATCAGTTTTATCTAAATATATGTACAGATCTCTTATTTCTGTAGCATAAATTGTCAAAGTATAGTCATATAAAAAGATGTATTATTACCGTTTTTAAAATTCTCTATCTGAAGTTTCCTGCAGTATTTGAGAGTGTCTGTGTCTCTTTCCCCTTCCAGAACTGGGTATTATAATTTTTTAAACAGCTAAGTTGAAGCTGGGCATGGTGGCACACACTTGCAGTGCCAGCTCTCAGGAGGCTGAGGGTTGCCACAAGTTCGAGGTCAGCCTGAGCTCCATGGTAAGTTCATGGCAAAGCAACACACTGTCTCAAAGAAACAAAAAGCAAAACTCAAAAAGAAAAACAACGAGGTTGACAGATAACATGTGGCCTCTCACCTTCGGCCTTTTACTTTTAGTTGCTTTTCTGGTTGTATTTACGGCATAAGTTTGAGAGTATAGGGGTGCTGTAATTCTCCATTGCTGTGTAACAAAGAACCCCACAGTGGCTTAAAATAGTAAACATCTTTGCTCTCATGGTTCTTCTGGGTCAGGAATCCAGGAGCACTGGCCGGTTGGCCGCTTGTGTGCTGCGTCTCTCTGAAGACCTGACTTGGTGCTGTGTCCACAGGACTGGGTCTGGACGGGCAGCTCCTGCTCTTCAGACCATGGGGCCTGCCTCCCCCGGGTGACCAGTGCAAGCTGCTGAGAGGAGGGACTCAGAAATCTCTCAGGCTGCGCACTAACACTCCTGCTGCCTGCCGCGCCATAGAAGAGAGTCATAAAGTCCAGACTACTTTACTTTGTTTTTTTGTTTTTGTCAGCGCTGGGAATTGAACACAGAGCCTTTTAGCACTGAGCTACATGCCCAGCCCTATTTAGTTTTTAATTTGGGAGAGCATCTAAGTTGTCCAGGCGGTGGTCAGCTTGAAATCTTCCTGCCTCTGCCTCCTGAGTAGCTGTGCAGCATACTTCTTGCAGGAAGGAATAGCAAAATACATGTTTCATAGGATGTATGTCTTTTGCAGATTATAGTGAGGAAACAATTCTAAGTTCTTATAAATCGGTCAGCTGGGCTTCTGCTGCACTGAGACTTGACTTCTGTTAATGCATTTATAAGTTGCTGCGCGACCATGAGGGTTGTTAGTCCGGCATCTGTTTAAGGTTACCGACACTGTTTATTTTGAAATTGTTGAAATAGCTTCAGGAAAAGAGGACTGATCAGAGTTTCACATTGTAAGTGGCCGCGCTCCGGTCCGCCATTCACCTTGCCCGCGTCTCCTTTCTCCGTGTCTCTGCTGTGTGCCTAGTGCTCGCTCTGTTTCTGTCCCACGTTAGGGAAATGGGAGAGCCCAGAGTCCGCTGCTCCGCAAATGGGGGCCGTATCCTCACGGCCATGGCAGGTCAGGACCGCGCTGCCGCCGGCAAGGCGGTGCTGATGGTGGGAGGACCAACGTCTGCAAATTGAAATTCAGCACCTAGAAATCTGAGCATTTAGAACTGGCTCATCTACAGATATGTAAAATTGTAATTACAAGTCTTCATTTTAGTGGGTTGGTGTATGTTGTGGGATAACGGTAAAGGTAAAGCTCACTAACGGGTCAGTTACTGCGCACGCGGGGAAACAGGTGCGGCCGTGAGCGGCACTGGCTGGGTGGCTGGGCGGCCCTGTGCGCAGGGACCGGAGGGGACGCGGCTGCCAGGCGGTGGCTCCTCCCAGGCGGCCCCACTAGCCTCTGGCGGGGGCTCTGGCTGTCTGCAGAAGCGGAAGTAGCGGATGGCCTCAGGACAGCGGCTGGGGGACGTGCTGTCCCCGGTGACAGCCCACAGGAAAAGGAGCAGAGCGGAGGCGCAAGTGCACGCTAGCGAGGGAGGAGCCGGCCGGCAGCCACCTTCGGGAGGGCAGAGAGCCTTCGACGCAAGTGATCGGACGTGTGGATGAAGACCAGAAGGGCGAACAGACCAGGGTCCAGTAGACGCCGAGCAGGAGCTGGACGAGGAGTGCGTGGACGGGACTCCTGTCGTGGGCCTGGACAGTGGCGTTTCCGGACGGAGTGGACAGGCCTGGCGGGCACGTGCGGCCGGCAGCCAGCGGGGCAGCCAGCGGGGCAGCCCTCGCCCGGCCTCCCGTGTGCGGTCCCTGTCTCGGCCCCAGCCCCAGGCGGTGGCTGTCCCTGCCGCGAGCACATCACCGGACAGGCTGTAGATGGCTTCCTTTGTGAGCGTACAAAGCCAGCTCCTGCTGACCGCGAACTTTGTTCGCCTACTGCAAGCTGCAGAGGACGCAGGGAGGACTCCGTGCTCTTCCCATCCTCCTGGGGCGTGGCAGGCCTCCAGTGTCCGCTCGGAAGATGCTTACCAGCGGTGACATGTCCCAGACGTGGAGCTGGGCACCGCGGATGTGGAGCAGGGAGGAGAATCAGCGCGCCCTGGGGAGGACTGGTAGGGAGCGCGGTTCTGGGTTCTGGACGCTCAGGCGCCCCGAAAGCACCTGGGAGACGTTTCCGCCCTCTGGGCAGGCAAAGAGGAGCATCGGGGTGCGACAGGAGCCATGAGGCTGGGAGGGATGGGGGGCCAGAGAGGAGGGCGAGAGCAGGGGTGGAGCTGGTCCAGCACGCCCCCAGCCCGTCCCCGGGAAGCCCCGGCCTGGGAGTGGCGCGTCGGCATTCGAACTCCACGCTCGTCCGCACGTGGGGGAGCGGTGTCTCCGGTGATGCCCAGCACTGGGGACGCGGAGCCCGCCTGCTGTGGCCCTGCGAGGCTGGCGTGGCACTGTGGGGACGCGGTCAGGGTGAGACCTGGGGTGTTTATCCATCGACGGGCAGTGCCGGGGCGTCGAGGGCCCCAAAGCAGGTGCAGGAAGCGGAGGAAGGGGGAAGTCGGGTGAGGGGCGGCGCTGCACAGGGAGCCGGAGAGGGCCGGAGAGGCGCCAAGGTTGTGCGGAGTCCTCAGCGTGAGCCGCAGGGAGAGGAAGTGTGAGAGATGGAGGCTCGGGCCTGGGTGGCCGCGGCCCGGCTCCTCGCGGTCTGAGCGCGCTGCCTGGCTTCCCCGCGCCCTCGCTCGCGGCGGAGGAGCAGCCAGCTGTGTCCCCCCCGCCTCCGTGTGGCACCCTTTCCTCTCTGCCTCTCCCCTGCCCTGAGCTACTGAGCTGCGTCTTCGGGGCTGCTGCCTTGGAAAGGCCGACGACTGCGTTCTCTTCCCCTCCGTGCTGGGGCCTCCTATGTTTGTCTCGGTTGTCTCTTAGGTTCTCTTTCTATTCTGTTTCGTCCAAAGCCCGTTTTGGGGCCTCTGGCTTTTAACAGCTGGGCACACTGTCGGCCTCACCGGGCCCAGCGAGGGTTTCAGCATTTGCCACCCACTGGCCACACCTCCCCAGTGACTGATTCTTCTTTTTTTTTTTTGTTTTTTTTGTTTTGTTTTTGGTTTTTCTCCGGTACCGGGAACTGAACTCACGACCTTGCGCTTGCCAGGCAGGCGCTTTTGCCGCTGAGCTAAATCCCCAGCCCCTGATTCTTCTTTTTGCGCGGTACTCGCTTTAGTTGAATAAGAGAGGAGCTCAGAGGAAGGGTGAGTAGTTTGAGTGTGCTAGTAAATCTTTGTAGCGGAATATACACTAACGTGTCTCGGGTTCTCTCTGTGTTACCTTATCGGGCTGTTTCATGTTTTGGTGTTAAACAACTTCTCCCAGTTCTTTTCACGTGGATGCTGCTTTATGAGCTTTGCAGTTAAAGCACTTACGGACAATTTATAGAGATAATATCTGAAGCATTAAATCTTAGCCACTCACCACGCAATAGCTTTTAAAAAGACAAATTTTAACTGGAGAAATGGTAGCACTGCATTATCCTGCTTCCGTTTTCACCTTTGCAAACTCTACTTCGTAGTTCACTAAAACTTTTGTTTTTCTAAAAGAAAAAAATAGAAACCTGAACTTTATGCCAATAATAGATTCTGCCTCTCCTTATATGAAATATTTAAGTGTCTTAGTTCATCAGAAATAGTGAAATAATTGTTACTTATTAATTTGTTAAATTTAGTTTGGTCCAGAAGGATAGCTTATAGTTGCTATAGGTTTCAGGAGATCAGCTTTCTTTCTTTTTTTTTTTTTTTTTTTTTTTTTTTTTAAACAGGGTCTCCCTGTGCAGTGCAGGCTGGTCTTGAACTCACTTTATAGCCCAGGCTGGCCTCAAACTCACAAGGAACCTCCTGCCTCAGCCTCCCGAGTGCTGGATTTACAGGAATGTGACACCACGCCTAGCTGAAGTCAGCTTTCAAAACTTTAGTTTCTTCAGTTCAGTAGGAAAATCATAATACTGGTATTGTGTATAAAAAAGGAGTCAAATGTTGATTACACAAAAATGTTGCTATTCAGTACACCTGTCATCAAAGAACCTAGGAGCTCAGGAGAGATGCCTGTGAGTAGTCAGTGTCATTGCATACTAATGCACACTCTGTTTATGAACTGTAGTAGAAGATCTAGTGATAAATAGTTAGCAGACATTTTATTCTGAGCTGTTTTCCTGATTTGCATTTCCTTTCATTTGATGTGGAGAAATAAATAATTGTGTTAGTCAAGAGCAATATTGTAGTATCTGTGTTCAAATAATCAGACCTTCTGCAGAGCAATAGCAAAAGATTAAGTATGCAAAGAAAAATGGGCAGAACCTAAAAAAGTTGTTTTGGACACACCCAGATGCACACATGCACACACTCATGAACATAGACATATATCCCAAATATGCTAGAGGAAGACTTTAATCTTTTGGAGAAATGTAGATCGAAACATTTGTATATACTTTTTCACAATTTTTTCACTTAAAAATATGCTATAACAGCCACTGTTAATTCCTATCATTTTGTTTTGAAACCTTGTATCATTTTTACTGTTTCTACTTTGTTTTGTTGTCTATGTTGTTGTTATTTTGTTACTTTTTATTCTCTTTAATATTTTTAATGCTATATTTTTTACAAAGACTTTTGGGTTATTTTAATATTTGCTTCAAATCCATTTGAGTCTAAATTGATTTGCTGGTTTTCAGGAGGCTAAATTGCATATACTTTTGTTGGGAACTTCCAATTGCTGAATTTGTTGCATGAAGGTATATTCAGAAGCATTTGTCCTGTGATTGAAATGTATCTGTAGCACAAATCAGCTTCATTCTGGATTCTCTCCTTTCAGTTTCTCTGGGTATGAAGAAGGACAGATACTTTCTGTTAGGAATGAGTTGAAGACCTTTTCCACCAGTAACAAACTTGTGACCTCAACTTTTCAGGCATTGACCTGTACTATCATAAAAGAATTCTTCTGAGTTGAGTTTTGCAATTGTTATGGCTTTTTTTACATGAAAATCATGATAAATTCACAACTGCTTTTACAGAATCTTCCAGATTCACTAAGAGCAGTGATAGAAGCACAGGTGCAGTCTAGCAGCTGACCTGCAAAGATATCTGTCTACTGATAGCCAGGGGTTCCTGAGCTTGAACATTTAACCAAAGCCGGGTTTCAGACAGACAGAGGAGATGGACTTCATTTTTATCTAAAGGTCGGGCGATTTCTCTTTCATTTCCAAATTGGTTTATTGAACAGAAATGCCTCTGTCACTTTTTTCAAGGTGATTGAATGGCTTCTAAAAGACTGCCTCAATATAGCTTTGTAAGAAATGGTGCCTTAGATGCTCACAAACAAATAAATATGCTGCCTTGTAGATCCACTGTGATTTAATGAGTTAGAAGATATTTCTATCTGCTTTATCATCATCTAGACAGAGATGGAACCATTAAAATAGGTTACCAGATATATATCCATAAGATTCTGTATTGCCCGTCCTGGCTTAGCATGAAATTCCGCATAAGGAAGAAGGAAAGTAGAGAGGAAAATACTTGAAAAATCACAAGTTTAAAGCATCAGAAAATGGAAAATGAGTTGCACATAGTGGCAGGTGGTTGAAGAATAAGATACAGGCTTAAGGTAAATCTACGCTTGAGACAGCTACATAATACTTTTGTATACAGCCCAACAGATTCTCTAAATCTTTCACAAGGGATTGCAGTAAAACATAGAAAAGGAACCCAGAGCGGATTCAATCAACTTCTGGATATATCTGCAAAGTCTCTAAATAAGCCAAAGGACCATCGCAAATGGGATTTGGGGATTTCGTAACTGAAATCCAAATGTGGTCTTTGTTAAATAGAGGCATAAAAACTCTACAGGCACCAAATAATGAAAAGCTGAATTATTAATATGCACAGGTTGGATTTGGCCCCAGGGATTTTAGATCAAATATAACTGGATTTGCATTGCTTTAGGAGAACTAGAAGGCAATATTTAAAAAAAAATTAGACAGTGATATGCAGCATTTCAATTTGAGAAATAGTGCTTCGGTTCTAATGAGCAGATGCTCATCGGAGGCTTGAGAGACCCGCTGCAATTAAAAGATGTTTTGAGGTGGGAGGGATCATCCGTGCATCGCCCGACAGGTCTGCCTTGGCTGCCTTTCCACAAGACAGATGCTCTCAGCTTTTCCTGAGTCTGTGCGGCCAGCCCTTCCCTTGGCAGCGGTCCCTCCAACAGTGACTCCCGAGACCTGGGCTTGGAAGCAGGTTTGCGTGTCCCTTTTTTAATATGACGGAGATCTGCTGTGTCACTGTGGTGATATGAACGAGCCTGATATCAAGATGAACCTCCATGACTCCGCAGGGGAAAGACAAAGCCCAGAGTTGGACTCCGGAGATTTCGAACTCGGAGGGGCCGCGGTCTTCGAGGCACGTGGTTTGATCAATCTGTGTGCAGACCCAGATTATAGATAGGGGGAAATAAAGCTCTTTAAATTAAGGGCAAGATATCTGCTTTGAGAGTGCATGGTTCATTATCAATGGAATGTCTGGAAGGAAACTAATTTTATTTTTAAAAAATTCATGGAGGAGGAAGCAGGTGCACGGCGAGGAGGGAAGAGGCGTGTGAGACAAGTCCCTGGCTGCGGGTCCAGTTCGATTCGATGGATCCGCTTTCCCCGTGCCGTTCTTTTCCTTTTCTTCCCTCATTTCTCTTCAGGTCAGAGGCTGGCAGCATAATTAAAATTTGAATTATTTATGAAGAGCCATTAAAGTGGGTGGCTTGTAGATTAGTCAAAGACAGCAGAGCTGACGCTTAGCTGCATTTCTCTGAGTCTTTCACAGTAAATGATACCTTGACAATCACGCCCTGAAGAAAAAGCACATGGAATTACAGCTTTTAAAAGAAAATTATATAAAACATTGTGACCACTTATATTGAAGCAAACGTGTATCTGTAATCATCCTAATGCACAAAAACTGATCTATTGTGTGCGTGTACGTACATAAAAGCTACCTTTCTGCCAGCAATTCATTAATATTGAATAGAAATGTGATTACCAAGGGGAACATTTTTCATAGCTGCAGAGATGTGACTAGGACTGTACATACACACACGGGTGTCATTCAGCATACATTTTCTGTTTGGACAGGGACAGTGAAGTAGTTCAGAAACATCTGCCACCAGCCTGATGTTGGGAAGCCAAAGAAGTGGAGACGGGTGTTTGTTTCCTCAGAAACATTAGGACCTGTAAACATAAACATCATTTTTTAAATCTTCTAATTAGAATGAGTTTACGAGCCTAATGTAATTTTTGAAAACAGTGAGAGCCTACATAATAACGTTAAGCTAGAGCATTCTGGGCCCTTTCAGAGAGGGAGAACGCCTCATCGTGTGTTTATTTATACTCTGACGCTCCCCTTCGATAGGAGAACTGCACGCGGTGGCATGTTCCATTTTGCAGAGTCTGCATAAGCCCTTTTCTGGTTTGCTTGCCACGCCTGTATGGATTTTATTCATATTAGAGGAAAATCAAACACACCCTTCCATCCTCTCCATGGAAAATGGCCAGTAATGGTGGATAATGATTCTGATGTCACCAAAACTGAAGAAGTTAAATATACACATATGTTTATTTTCATTTATAGTATGTGTGTTTTAAGAGATCTCTAAACAGAATATATTATTGTTGTATTGAAACAGTCACTATTACGTAATACTGGTAAGTCGTATATTGGATGAATTTTCACACCTTTGGGAGAAAGGGTTGTATTCCTTATGGTACTGGTGGGATTGCCAGTAATAATGACGATGACTTTGGTAGTCGTAGTATTAATAATGACCGCGCCCTGCGCTGATGCATGTCAGTTACTACTCTAAGTGCTTTATATTTATGCATCTTTTTAATCTTTACATTAACTCTGTGACATACTGGTTATAATTATCACAGTTGTGTAGACCAAGAACAAAATCCACAAAAAGATGAAGGGGCCTGCTGAAGCTCATGAGTCTGTTACATGCTGGAGCCAGTATTCAGACTGTCCCTCCGCGGCTGGCTCCGGAGTCTGGGCTCTCCCGGACAGCAGGATGTGCAGGGAGAAGGTCACGTAACCTCCTTCTCATTCCCACATCTCTGTTCCTGTGTGATTCTGATTATGTCTTTCTACTTTCTTTCAATGAATGTAGTATGTAAGGAGTTCTGATAATCATTTCACATGTGACTGTTGGAACAAGAGCATGTTGCTAGAAGCTGTGCTCTGATCCAGTTATTGTCCCAGTGGTCATCGGAGCTGTCCTGTGACTGGTGGCATTATTTTCCCACACGTCTTTATGAGACCTGCATGGTTCTATATCTTACACTAGGAGATGTCCCTAACATGGTGGTGCTCACTCATTGTTTGCAAGTGGAATACCTCTGTATTTAGCGATGTTTGGTGCTCTCTAGGTTTTTTTTTTTTATTTTAAAGAGAGAAAAAACCCAATAAAAAATGATACAGAATTTCAAAAAAGGTGATACAAAGTTAACAATGGTTGTTATATTGCATATTGTTATCTTCAAAGTAGTTGCTCAGATTACCAGATATAGGCATGCAAAACTGATCAAACAATATAAGCACTAACTTTTCCTTTCAATGAACTATGAGAAATTAATAGTATGAGATCTTAGCTACATTTTTTTGTGTATATATATACACACATATACACACATATACATGAATATATATATATCTCTATATATAGATATATATTTAAAATTTTCCCTTCCTTTTTTTCTCCTTTCCTCCATCCCAGTTGTTCTTTCCTTTTGAGCAGTTTCTTTCCCTTTCACAAATCTATTGTACCTTTTGGATCTTATTTACTCTTTCAGTTTCTTACACTAGGGAGACAATATGATGTTTACAGGTGTGAGTCTGATTGATTTCACTGATGGAAGGAACACTTCTCCACTGTTGGTGGGAGTGCAGACTGGTACAACCACTGTGGAAATCAGTACATAGATACTTCAAAACACTAGGATCAGAGATCCCATTTGACCCAGCCATTCCCCTTCTGGGTATTTTTCCAGAAGAACTGAAAACATCAGACCACAGTGATATACGTGCTCCCGTGTTTATAGCAGCACAGTTTGTAATAGCTAGATCTTGGAAACAACCCAAATGCCCCTCATCCGAGGAATGGATAAAAAAGATGTGGTATTTTTTATACAATGAAAGATAAACTCAAGGCTTTTGTAGATAAGTGGATGCAACTAGAGACCATGCTTAGAGGTGCTGTCCGGGTTTTATAGAGTGTTCCGCCCTTTCAGTCTCTGATTGTTCCCATTCTGAGAGGGGCCCGGATGCCACCTCAGAAGATTGGAAGTCGATCATAGTCAGTTGCAGAAGATGCCAAAAGTTAGACTCTGTGACTGAATAGCTTATGTTCAAGTTTAGGATTGCAGCCTTAGTAACTCAACTGTCTACTATTGAAAAATTAGAGGGGTTCACATTTGTAGTCCACACATTAAATGGATGTGAAGGTTGTATACATACTCATAAGAGGACGCTGATCTATCTGCACTTTTCAATAAAGTTTATAAGCACCTTTGCTGTTACTGAGGGCCCACCCGATGGGCTTTTCTTGGACAGAATGCCTGTTTGCTGTTCTGCCAGCCCAGACCATGCGAACCTCCTTCCTTCCGGTCTCGGGGAAGGGGTCCTGTCTGCTGCTGGAGCGCGTGGGTTTACCGGCTCTCTGAAGCCTTTGCTTCCGCTGCGCTCACTCCAGGCTGCCCGCCAGCTGCCAGCCAGCTGCCTGCTCTCACTTTCAGTCTTCCGCTTTCCTGGCTCCTGCCTCAGAGCTTACGGGTTTCTAAACGCTGTCGTGTCTGCCATTTCAGGTGAGGCCGCAGATGCAGGAGCTACTCTGAAGCTCTGCATTCTTCTTTGAGCTCATGTGCTTCTTTGTCTTGCTTAGCAGACGAGGTCATGCCTGCTTTCCGACTTCGTGGACCAGTATGGTGTTTGCAAATGTGTGGCCAGTCTAAATTACCAAAAGTACCCCATCCTGCCAACTTAATTCATAAAGAAGGCTGGTGCAGCACCACGGAAGCGCGATATGTTCCTGATTCCTCCGTCCTGAGCTGTGTTAGGGTTTATATGACGGTGGAATGTGGAACTCTTACATCATTAACTTTTTCTAAATAGCATTTTTTAAATTGTGATCTCACTGTCTCAGTGCCTGTGTTCGCATCCTAGTCCTTCCCACATTGGCTTTGAACCAAAACCAGTAGCGCGATTCCTTTCAGCGGATTGAATTGCCAGTTATAAATGGAAATCAAGACCCGTATGGTGTTTCCCCGAAAAGAGGTCCCTGGCATGGCTGTTTCCAGTGTCAGAACCAGGGTCATATACATGATCAGTGCTGCAGGTAGAGCTGGCTGCGAGCTTGGCACCAGGATCTGTTGGTTCTCTGCAGAGGCGCCCGGCGCTGATTCACTGGGCCTGGGTGCCTGGTGCGAGGCACCGTCCTGGATCTCAGTGGGAAACCTGAACTGCTTTTTCGACAGAAACTTACAGAAGCTTTATTCTTGGAAAAGTATTAAAACTTGGTGCACGTGCAGGAAGTGAGGACAGAGCAGTAAAATCTGCACAGTATTGAGAGCGACAAACCCCTCTACCTAATAACTCGAGTTATGCTCCTTGGACTTCAGCACTGATTGCGTCTGTAACGGAGTCTCAGAACTTAGTGTGGATATTTAATTTTTAAAGTGGGTGATAATGTGTGTTATTTCTCGTAATGATAGTACAATCAGAGCACAGTAAGGAGTTCTTTTGTGCAAGATATCTTGCTTGAAATTTGTTACTTCAAATTTTAAATACCTTAGAGATTCAGGTCATTTCACTTTTCTTTGGTCAAAATAGTATGATCGTATGTATCTTCTAATGGGTGATTTAATTAAGTGCCTTCATCTTGAAGATTTCATTTATAAGTTAAAGGTTTTCTACAGAGGACAGTGAACTCACCATGAAAGATTCAGCAGTTCTTTAAAAACATTTCTCATAATTCTGTAACACTCCCCTTTATTCCCTCTTTGATGTGCAAATTATATAAATAGCACATCATTATAGCTGCATTTTCCTATACACATGGAGGCATTCTATAGTGACATGTGCTATGTATTAAGTTTTGCTCTGTGGCCAAACTTAATACTATCATTTGCAAAGTATGCTAGACAGTACTCACTGTGAATGGTGGGAAGTAAGAATAAATCACCTCATTTGTGTATGCCACTGTAGCCAGTCCCTGGCAGCTAGTTGAGCTATCCTACAAGCATCCGGAAAGACCAAACTCTGATATCAAACTGATGAGGCTGCACAAACATATGCACCCCCGGGGAAACCGAAGCACCTGTCAAGCCCAGGATGGCTGTGCGGGGAACTTGAAGGCATGTGTTGCTCATAGCATAAAAGGACTAAATAGAAGGGCAGTTGGTCAGCTATTCAAGTGAACCTAGACCGTAGAGAAAAGTGAGGCAGGTTCTGGATTAGAACTCAGAATTAAAGAGGACCCTTCAGCCACTGGCTGATTTTTAGCAGCCCTGGAGAGACTGTTCTTGCCATCAGGCTGGGCTAATTGTTTCCTTTAACTCTTCAGTGCATTGGAGGTCTCTTATTTTAATTACATCCTCAGATTCAACTTTCTGTTTATCATGTGGCCTCTTAAGAAGTTCTGACTGCAGGGAGATGATGTACAGGATTTGACATGGCAATGAAGGGAATGAGCTTCTTATAAATAATTGGCAGTTTTGTATCATAGCAAAGCCTTGTGAATTGGGTTAACTTTTCCCTACACGAGATATTTATCAAGAACCCACTCCGGGAAGGTGCTTCATGGTGTACTGGAAGGATACAGTGGTGCGCAGGGATGCGTGAAGCTTGTACTGTAAGTGGACAGGCAGGCGTGAGAAGGCTTGAACTGGGAGCAGCACAGCCAAGGAAGCACACAGTGACGTCACAGAGTGCCGGGGAGAGGCAGGTGCTGGGAGGGGGACTCAGGAAGAGATGTTGGGCTCGAAATTAAAAGCACTTGTTTAGCAAATGAGAAGAGAGCAGTTCCTCAGGTAGAGGCAACCAGGGGTGCCCAGTGTGCCAGTTTTAATGTCGAAGGTGGACAGCGTGAGGTCAGATGAAGCGGAAGCTCATAGAGCAGTGAGCGTGAACGTTTTTCAAACCAAGAGATGTGTAAAGTCCAACCTGAGAGCGGGGTCTACCCACAGGGTGCTGAGGAAGCAGAACTCTCAATCTGGAAAGCTGGAAGCTCGATTTAGCAGTGCAGGGAACTGAACAAGGGTTGAATTCTACTCTATGGTCTTTTAAAGCCAGTTTTTCTCGCAGCTGTACCTGCAGACATTTGTCTGTTTATGACAGCAAAGAGATGCGTGGTATAATATACTACTGACGACTGCGGCTTCAAAACATACATGTACGAGTGCTAAGTAGGGTAGACTGTATTTGCCCAAGTGACCTAAGTGCTTTTACTGCTGGGTCTTAAAAACAACCCTTTCTCCTAGGAATTTCTACCAAAAGAGAACCTAAGTGTTTGGACAGAAGTAGTATCTGACACTTAAAACTAACCTATGATAACTAGATGGGTGGTGAAGGATGTGTTCATTAATTTAATTGTGGTAACAACTGCATAATGTATAGCTTGTCGTATCTCATTGTACACTTACAATGTACACAGTTTTTGTTAATTGTACCTCAGTAAAATGTAAGTAAAAACAAACTTTGAGATAAAACAAAAGAGAGTGTAAAGAAAAGTCACCCAGTACAAGACACATTAGAAACAAGCAACTTCCATGGCCCTTGGCTTTCCCCACAATAGTGTTTTTCCGTATTAAGCCCACTTTGTCTGTGGTGCATTCACTTTTGAAAAGACAATAAGAATAACTGAACTAAATCTCCTAGAGAGGGTGGTGTCAGAAGAGAGAGAGGATGGGTCTCTTTCAAGCCCTTCATGAGGTCTGCTTTGCTTTAGTGGCCCCTTGTTTAGCAGGTAGTAAAGCAAAAATGCATTTAATATTTCTCTAATAAATTAGAATAAGAGTTGGATGGATAATCTGTCAGCAGCCTCTGCTTTCAACACTGGTTTGCTTTTAAATCCGAAGCATATATTCTAAAGCACAGAGGTGAGCTTTGGAAAACCAGGCTTCTTCGCCTCAAACCTGGTGCCTAAAAGTATTCTAGCCTCATGTTGCTTTGTCCTATGGGGACTAAGCTCAGGGTTCAATTCCCTCACGAATCTATTTTAAAACCTTTCAGTTGCTAGATTAAAAATATCAGGTATATTTATGGATACTGTAAAAATCATGTGATTACACATATTCTATGGCACCATTAATTATTTTTTATTTCTTAAATCCTTTATTCTCATGCTGGTAGTTGCTCTGTTTACATGATTGACACACATGACGTAAATGACAACAAAAGAATCATAATGACTGCACCATGCCTTGCTCCTTTTTGAGCTGCTGTGACAAAATACCTGAGGCTGTGAGTGTCTTAGTTACTTTCTTCATCATTGAGATGCAAGATCCTATACCACTACTTGAAGGAGAGACCATTAAATTATGTGACAAATACCTGCAATGGCAAGCAGAAACACTGAAAGGACACCCAGGATTTGGAGGCAGATTTATTTTACATTGATGGGCACTGATCAGGATCATTCCCAGAACGCAGGCCCTGATCTCTGGTGGTCTAGGGCTTTTATGGGATAAGCAAGCAGGAGGTACAGAGGCAGAATGGCTTGCCAATTGGGGATTGGTTTATACAGTGTGCACCATAGTGGCCAGATGTGCATCATAGTGACCAGCTGTTTCTAAGAGACAGGAGCAACCAGATCTGGAACAGGAACTATCACCTGGGCAACTAAGAAACTGAAGTGTACTGGCTGGGGTGGGGGCATCTTTTGCTACATGTCATGTCATTTTACGTGAAACACCTTTTAAAACAAAAATATACATTTGTTCAGTATGTCAGTATTTCATGTCTTTTCAGATTCCTTTGTGTTATCTTAGTGTTGTGTATTCATACATTTATTGGTCTCTTTTAGACTTGTTTTTAATATGAAGCCATCTTCCCGAGCTAGTAAGATTTTATTGTTCTGTTCTTGATTAATATTCCTGAATACTGTGTTGTACATGAAGTGCAACAATGCCATGTTTCTCTCCTCCATGGAATGCTTTCGTAGGCAAATTCAAGATATCTCCCACTGCATACCTCACTTCCTGCTTTCATCATTTCTGCCCTTTTTCCGTCTGTCTTCTTGCTTTAGGTTCTGACTATCCTTGGATTCCATAAATTTTTCTATACTACTGCTGCCAGCTTCTGGGGTGCTCAGGACTTATCCTGATCAAAGAATTATACAACAGGACTGGAAAAGGTACTGAAGTTTTACACTTATGAAAAGTAGCAGGAGAAAAGAAGCATGTTCTGCAGAGCTAGTGTGTGTCAGTTAAGAGTAGGAAAAAAAGTACACTGTGCAAGGTGAGTGCAAACCACTGTGAAAGAGTACAGTGGCCCCGAGAAAATGCAGCTGTCTTCTGAGCCTCCCACTCTTCAGGCTGACATCAGGTCTGAGTCCTCCTGTCACAAAGCTGCTTGAGTTCTCGAGAGAAAAACTGATGGTAACATTCTCTGATTAGTCCCAGAGCTGGGACACGTATCTTCTGGATCTCTGTGATTGACAGTTCACACCCACTTGCCCAGCCAGTTTGCCGCACCCTAATGTCCTGCCTCACTTCCCCTGGTGCTGTCTGTTACTCTACCTCATAGTCCTTGGTCATTTCCATTCCCTTCATTATGAAATCTACATTATTTTAAAAGTCAAAACAGAGCCTGCCTTCAGCTCAGCCCTCTAATCTGCTGCTGTTACTTCCCCTCCTCTCTGCTCATACAGCCAGTTCCCTCCTTGTCTGCACCCTGTGCTGACCTCTGCCTGCATTTGTATTCCTCTGCCACTTAACTGTCCACCCTTAAAACTGTCCTAAATTATAATTTTTCTTATCTGTCTCCAGCCCTCCAGCTATTACTGTTTGTGCATGGATTAACCATTTCTCCTTTCTGCATAAGCAGCATGGCTCTTAGCACACTACTGTGGCATTTTCTATGGCCATTATACCTAATATTTTCTAGCACGGTGAAGTCAGGAACTCTATATCCATTGATGAGCACAGCAGATATTCAACAAATGTGTACTTCACAGCTGAGCTTTAACTGCATGTTTCATGACAGGAGGGGGACAGATGATGGCATGCAGGAAGGCCAGGCCACCTGGCCAGTTTTTGAATATTGGCTCCAGTACTTCCTGCTAGTAGCAGCAAGGAACTTAACCTCTCTTTGCTTCACTTCCTAATTGGAAAAAATGCATATTACAAAATAACTGCCTCATACAGTAGTCGTAAGGGCCACACAAAGTGCTTTGCAAGATTGTTGGCATAACATTAGTGTTCACACAGTTGTTGACACTTGGTTTTGTTGTAAAGGGGAAAGCTTATAAAAATTCAGGACGTATTCTCCCTTTCCAGAAGAATCTTACCTTTCTCATTTAGAACAATTAAAAATAGGGTAAGGGTTACCTGAAAAACAGTCATTGCTGTGATGACTAATGATTAAAATATAACAAATTACAGATAAAGAATAAAGAGCATTCAAATTCAGATAATAAAAAGGGCATAAGTCATACAGGAAGAAAATGATGATTCTCTGAGCTTTTTGTCTCCTGAGCACTTTGTTGTTCTACCATTGTTTTAAAAAAAGTCCTTAAAGGTTACCCTCAAGAAGCTAGGAACTTTCCTCCCCTCTCCTGCCCTTCTGAGCTGCATCATGGGTCCTGGACTATTTGCTAATTCCTAATTGGGAAAGCTTTCAGTGATTCTAATGTATGGCATGCAAGAAGATCTAGTTGCACATCACAATGGTATTACATTATACTTTCTGATTATTGTGCATATATTTTCCTGTAATATCTCATTTGATGCACAATACAGTCAAAGGCACAAGTTGTATGTATGATTCACAGTGGATTTTGACAGATCTTACAGTGAGGGAACTCCTAAACCTACCAAGGATTACCAGTCCTACCAAGAAACGTCCAGTGCCTACCGCTGGAGGCAGTTTCCAGTCCCCACACATTCCCATGTGCTCTGTTTTGTGCTTCATCTCTTTCTTTTCTGAATGGCTTGTTTTGGATCCTAGTTAGCTCATCATTAAACAGTCACTTTAAAAATGTGGGGCTCATGCAAGTGGCAGAGGCAGTAGCTTCTGGCTTTGCTGAATGATGTTCAGGGACTTTGTATGACATCATGCAGTTAAGTGGGAGATACGGGAAAGTGTGAGACACCCGCATTGTTTATTGCACTCCCTGACTCAATGATTTTAGAATTCAGAAATGTCTGACTTGATGTTGTTGTGATTGCTTCTTACTCTTTCTGCCTTTGTTTTCTGTTTAAATAAATATAACAGATTCTTTTGATTACTGGAAATACTCAGATCCAGTCCTGAGATATTCTTGTGGAAAAGTGTAAGTGATTTTTGATTGATGATAGGCTTTGCGGGGGATTGTGATGTAATGGTAAATGAGGTGTCAGATGACAAGTGTTTGGAATTACCAGTAAATCAAAGCACTGATAAAACCTTCTAGGGGGAAAAAAATTGCACAGACAAAAGAGCCAGTAGTTAATTTAGGAGAATGCTACACACTGAAAACAGAATGCCAAATTAAAAAAGTTAAAGTAAAATGTTTTACTTTATGACAGTGAGTTAAAAGTTGTTACTTTTGCAAATGTGAGATCTGTGGCACATGAGGTTACTGCTTACGCAACAACACTTGACCCTCGACCCTTTCTGGAGGAGTGATCACCCTCAGGGATATCCTAGGAAGCCCTACCAGGTCTTACATGGAAGACAGTTAAGAAATACAATAGTTTCGAATAATGAAAATTGACTTCTATAGGCTCATCTTTGTCTTCTGTTTGTTCTCTGTCCATAACGTGATAAAGCTTCCTTAAAATGCAGAGGAGTTACTGGCAGACAGAACAGGCAGTTTGCTGGTAGCCTTACTCTGCAGTTTTTTCCCTACTTTTCTCCTTCTCCGAACTCGGATTGCTGGGGTCCTTAGCAGTGGGCGGGGTTGAGGAGCAGTGAGTGGTCCGTCCAAAGCCCAGCTTCAGGGATGGCTTCTGGTTGTTGTAAACCATCTGGGTTCAGGATTGGAGATAAAATCTGTCCAAACCAAGCAGCCCAAGATATGTTCCTGATTGCAGATTGGGTCAAGGATGTTCCTGTAGCCGATTCAGGACCAACCACTCATGGTTGCGACACTGACGCTTACACTCCCAATGAATGGAAAACGAAGATGGTGTTGTCCCTGTGTCCAGCCATTGTGTAGTTGTGAGGTCAGCAAAATCAAAGACGTGCGTTAACTATGCCATCGTCACGGGCAGGCAGTCGGCCAGGGAGTTTTCTTGAACAAGGTCGGATTAGTCTGTCATGGTCTGACTTTTGCACACTTTCCACTCTCATCTCGGGTCTGTTTTCCAGTGTGGCTCCTCAGCCAGCCCAGGCAGTTCTGCCACAGGTCCTCTCGTAGTCTTTCATTGCTCCTCGGGTCTTCGTTCCTGCTAGTCCTTCGCCTAGAGCCCAGGCATCTGATTATGTTCCTTGACTGCTTGACCGCCTTGTGTTCTTTAAGATTTGCCTCTTGGCTAGCAGTCTCTCTGGAGTTTCTTCTCGTGTCTCTGACCTGTCCCCATCTCTGGTGTCTCTCCTGTTTTCCATGGCACCTCGGGAAAGCTTCTGTGTTGAGTCTGAAGGGGAAGTATTGGCTTTCCTCACTGCAGCACCTTCGGAATAGTATTTGCTCATCTCCCCGTCCAGGGAACCCGCTGATAGTACTGCACCAGGGTTTTCCTGTACTGCCCCCCTTTTCCTGTACTGCCCTCTTTGATGCAGCAGGGTTTTCCTGTACTGCCTCCCTGCTGCTTTTCCTAGTGGCCATGCAGCTGCCCCGTACGGGGAGCTAACAAAAAACCCTGCTTCAGATGCATCAGGTGCATTTCAGAAAAACATGCTGAGCTCGCACTCAGTGTCTCCCCTGTCCACAGGCAGAGGGTGCTTTGAGGTCAGCGGCCTCTCCATTCCCTGAGAGCTGCCTTTGGGTCAGTGCCTCCTCATTACCAAATCAAATGCCCTGCTTGGGTCACCGGGGAACAGAGAAGGTGAGTTCCCTACTGTGAGTGTCAGCGTCTCCCCGTGGGAGCTGCCCTGTCCCTGAGACCCAGCTGTGTTCGTGGTGATTGCAGGCCCAGTTGTGAGTGGTGGCAGCTCGGGCTTTGCAGGAGGCACGGGGTGCGGGAGCCTGTGTCATGGTGGGTGCTCAGGGTGTCACTCTCCTGATGCCAGCATCGCTGCTACTTAGAACTGACAGCTGTGTCATGGTGGGTGCTCAGGGTGTCATGGTGGGTGCTCAGGGTGTCACTCTCCTGATGCCAGCATCGCTGCTACTTAGAACTGACAGCTCCTGCCTGGGCCTCTCCTGCATTCCTGTTATCTCCTGGCTCCATTTCTCTTATCCAACACTGAAGTGTATGTTTCTAGAGTGGCGGACTCCACTCCTCTACTTGAGAGAACTTCTGTGTATTTCTTACCTATTTTTCTCTTCCCAAATCTCAGTTATATGGAACAACGAGTTTATCTCAGAAGACCAACAGCTGAATTTATCCCAAGTAAAATGTACGAACCAGAGGACAAAGATTCTAAATTTTATGTGTTTGTGTGGATGTATTTCTGCGTGTGTGTGTGTGTGTGTGTGTGTGTGTGTGTGTGTGTGTGGTATTGGGGTCTTCACTCTGTGCTGAGTCCACAGTATACCTTTTATGTTTTGTCTTGAGGTGGGCTCTGTCTAAGTTGCTTAGGCACCCAGGTGCAGCTGGAACTTCGATCCTCCTGCCTCGACCTCTCAGGGTGCTGGGAGTATAGGCATGTGCTGTCATGCCTAGCCTGCAGGGTTTTGAGTTATCTCTTACTTAAGAATGCTCACCTTTTCCCAAGATCTGAGGCTCCGTTTTTATTGAAAAGAGTATTCTCATCAGCTTTACTCCACATATTATTTATTCCAATAAAACACTTTTCTTACATCTTTGGAGCTCAGACCCACAGCACTGTTTGCTGCTTAGAAGCCAGTAAAGGTGAATTTCAAAGGTGTGGGGGAGACAGCTGCAGAAGGGAGAATTAGCCAGGGGTTTTTGCAAGACGAAAACAGATGATGCTGCTGGCCTGAGCTGGGTCCAGCCCTGCGCCTCACCCAGGGGGAGGCCGAGGAAGGTGGGTCACAGGGCCGGACTCAGTGTTTCCTAGCTGCTGCGAGGTTGGCCTCACACCCACCTGGGCCCTTGCCGTCGGGTCAGTGAGGAGCTGGTGGGCTGGAGGATGCGCCCCGCTGTGCGGCAGGTCAGCGCTGACCTGTGCTGCATTCTGTATCGCTCTTCAGCGTGAGCGGCAGGAATGACCCAAGATGTTTTCCCTGTTATAATTCATAGAACTTTGATGGGAAGCACGCTGCAGTTGCCTGTAGAATGGAGTTAACATTAGACATGTTAACATAATACTAGTGATTGTGTTTATACAAGTATTGTGAAAGTTGGAAAGTTGAGCCTGTTCAGGAAAGATTTTGGAAACAATGATTTTTTGTTTGGTTTAGTTTTTGCTACCACACTAAGCTTCATCCATGGCCCTTTAAAAGAATTTTTTTGTCATTTTTTGAGACATCTTTTTACAAAGTCACTGAGTTGTTCATGCTGAATTCAAACTTAGGATCCTCCTGCCTCAGCCTCCCATGTGCTGGGTTATAGGTATGTCCCTTATGCCTGCGCTGGAAACAGATTTTCAGTGGCCTCCGTGCCTTGATCTTTAGCTACTTAAGACAGCCCTCCCTGGGACATGACGTCGGCTTCTACTAGGTGCCCTAGTACCTTCCGGGGATGAAGTCGTGGGGTGCCTCGCTGCACGTATGACGCAGACACCCACAGCCTCACAACCATTAGGCTGCTTCTGAGGCGACACCGGCCTCCTCAGCACAGCAGCTCACCTTTCTCGTCTCAGAAGTCTGTCACCTGTGCCCACATGCAAGTCATGTTTGCCAGTTGATCATTCTCAGTTGTTTGTCATGTTGGTTTCATTGTCTGTGTTTCCGATATTTCTTTAAGTTTCTGCGGTGCTTGAGTTCAGCTGTGTAATTGTGTCTCCAGTGTTGCCATTCAACTTTTCTGATCTGTAAATAGAGTTTAAAGAGAGAAGTGAAGACAGGGGGTTTTGTGCTGAGGAACAGACATGTCATGCCCATAAGCAGACCTCCCTCTCCCTGTCTGCATGCCCTTGAGAATCAGCAGGTCAGTGTGGTGACTGACCACTGGCCACACTCCTGGCAGCCTTGGCACGTGTGGCCTTGTGTAAAAGCCAGTTCCTCTGTATGACACAAGAAAAGCGTAGGCAAGATGCTCACAGTGTATTTGTTAAGGGAAACTAAGACAAAGGGTGTGGCAGTACATTGTAGAACAAGGCGTTGCTACCCCTGGAGGGAACTCAGAGGAGGACGTTGTATCAAGGGTTCCTAAGTAATGAACAGCTGCTTCCTAGTAAGAATAAATTTCCACTCTGTGACCTGCCTTTCCTATAATCATAGCTGTTCCCTTCTTCTCCTGGTTCTTTTCTCCCCTCGTTTAATTTCATTTTCTGTTCATTTCAGTGGATGCTAAGATACTTGGACCAGGTGCTGTTTCACAGTGGCTTTCCGCACTAAAGAAGTGGTGGTGTTCCACAGTGGAGCACCATGCCACCTTTCAGAAAGACGAGCTTGAGTCACATGTAGGAAAACGATGCCCCTTGAGACCGTGATGTTAAGCGCAGTAAATCAGACACACAGCTTAAACCTCACATGGTTTCTATTACAGGAGAAACCCAAAATATAAATAAAGAGCAAAATAAAGAAAACTAGGAAGCAGGGAGGCAGCTCCTTCTCAAACAGGAAGGGGCTGAAGAGATGGAGGAAGAGGGGAGGGTGTGGGGTGAGGGGAGCGAAGGTGTGTTCTGTCCCCTGCCGACTCCGCACGAGGAGGCCAAGCCTCATGCGCTGCGAACTTGCACAGTAAAAGAAAGTTATTACTAGCGTCACTTTAACACCAGCTGGTGCTATTTGGGTTACTGCAGAAAGGGAAACGTGAACCTGAGCGTTCAGTAAGAAAGGAGTGGAAATGAACAGTTTAAAATGCAACGATGTTTCATATTTAAGATTTCTTTTCTCTTTAAACTCCATGTCTTCCTTTTGTCCTATGAGGTTATGAAACCTCCTTGATGAATTCGAATTTGTGGGTAGGTTTGTATCTGCCGTCCTTTAGTGTTACGAAGAATTTGAACTTAAAGATGGTAAAAATCCCAATAAATGAACATACGTGTGAAGTCCGCTTTGCGCGTTGAGAGAGAAAAGGCAATTGTGATAATAGGCATGCACTTCGTCTCTGTGGACTATTTCCCTTGAGAAGGTCATTGCCTTTGAAAAAACCATAAAGCCCGCAAACGATCTCATTAATGTGCACAGTAATTAGTGAATGAACTCTCTTTGCCTTCTTTTCTAAAGGTACAAATCCAAGTGAGGTCTGTTAAAGAGGTAGCTCAGCCCAGAAATTTCTTAAAGATCTTTGGTTTCTGTTCTGTATCGGAAGCCAGTATGAAGATTACCAACCACCTTTGAAAAATGGAAATTTTGACCTTTAAATACAAGAACCACTCACCATTTTTAAAAATTCAAAAGCTAGAGCTGAATGTAAATAGTTCTCTGAGTTCACTATGGGAAGCTGGGTGGAATCAAGGCAGGGAGGCTGGGACGGGAGTCAGGTGCCGCTGGCTGTGCCCACATTGTGGGGCGTGGGGTTGGGGAGACGGGGATGGCCTCCTGTACCCCAGATTTCTGCTGCAGAGAACGGTTTGTGACCGCTGCTGTCATGGGCCTGTCAGGAGGTGTGAAGGAAGATAAAGTGTGTAAAACACTCCTCACATTTCTTGTCAAATAGCAAGCATTTAGGAATTTTGGCCTTTATAATAATTTGACAATAAATGTTGACAATAACAGGTCCATATTTGGACAGAAAATCAGTTCTCCTCGTAGTGTTTCCCATTACAGGAATAGATCAGTCATATGTAAACCATGTTTTATGAATATTTACAATGCGTGAACTCTGCTACTGAGTCGAATTATAAAGGATCTGTCACTAGAATCAGCCAAGATTCTTCTCTTTGGAAAGATGTAGAATACATACAAGTTTTTTAGGGTGCATGGGAAGCGGGCAAGGTAGAGATGGGGCAAGGGGACTGGGAGAAGTTGACACAAAAAGAGGGAGTTTAGGAAGGATTCAGCTTTATCTGTTGTCTTTAAAGGCTTGAGTCCTTTATAAAGCAAAATACAGGAATAATTTGGTTCTTAAACTGTTATTCTAGTATTTTGCTTTATATAGACAGATTATATTTGGGATACAAATAACTGAAACATACACCAAAATAATTTGCTATCATAGCTGTCCAGTATTAAAGGGACAACTCTTGAAGGTTATAAGTCACTATTTGTGGATTTCAAACAAGTTGGTACAATAATTTGTTTTCCTAGCCATCACACTAAATATGATTTTAAGATACACTCTTGATTTTTAAAAGATCTGAACAATATATATTTCCTTCATTTTGTAAAGTTTTCTTCTGTAATAAATTCAGAATGAGCCTGTCTCATAAAATTGATTTATCCTGTGTGGATGTGCATAATACACCAGAAACAAATCAGGAAAAGCAATCAATCCAGTGATTCAGCCTCGAGAAGGAAAATTTTCCATGTTACATAATGAAAATCCCCTTTTCTGTTCTTTGGTTTTCGCTGGATGCAGTTTTTGCATTTGACAGAAGAATGTTCTTCAGTGGTTACTTCCACAAAAGATTGCCAGTTTCCGAGGGAGAAAAACTGGTCTTTGTGTGAAAAGGTGCAGCTAGAAAACCTTAGTAGAAGAAATGAGTATAAATTTTTTAAGATCCACAGGTAAAATTGTTTAACAAAATAGTGAAATGGTTGTATTGAGTTTGAATATATGATACATAGCATGCATATACTCACATTTTGAGAATTGCTTCTGATACCTGTGGTCACTTAATACAGTTGGCTTTGCTGTACATATCTTTAGTTTTACAGCTTAGAATACATCTCCTCAAGGTAATAATGTCTCAGATAGTGAGATAATTGGTTAAAAGATGTTGTATTTCTGCTTACTTTAGCTTGATATGTGATATGCTACTCCATAAAACTATTTCAAACTCTGGGCAATAAAACTCATTTACTGTTAATTTAACAGTAGTCATACTTACATAATTTCAGTTAATCGCTAATTAGTTATGCACTACATTAAGCATTTTCACTTTTTTGTTCATATCAAGCCTCCAGTCATTCTTTTTAGGGCAGATTTTATCCCATTTACATAGGCGAAGCAACTAAGGACTGTTGTGGAGAATAATTTAAGAAATCCATATTTGAAGCACTAAACATGCTTGTAATACCATCGCAATGCTGCTCTGGAGTCCAGGACATGATACTTTTTCTATGCAGAGAGTTTCCGTAGAAAATACTGTGACGAGTAGGGCCAGTGTACTCCTCATAAGAATCAAAAACAGCAGCAGCTGGACATGGGGGTGCGCAGTGTAATTCCAGCACTCTGGGAGGCTGAGGCACCAGTTTAAGGACCGACTGAGACTCGGTCTGTAAAAATAAAATTAATATTTAGAAGAAGTGTTAGGAATGTAACCCAGCAAGAGAGCCCTGGGATCGATTGCCAGTTACACACATACATGCATGCAAGCATACGTGCACATGTGCACACACATGCTCACACGCATACAAACATAGCATATATTTCTGCTGTTAGGATGTTATTATATTATTTCACAATGTTGACCTAGCGATATATGCAATAGACATTGAAATGAAGTCTTCAATGTGATTGGGCCCCACATTAACCTTTCTAACCCAGGCCCCGCCTCCCTTCCCTTCCATCATCCTCCCCACCAAACACTGTAGATGATTCAGAGATTAGGGCCTGAAGCATGAGCTCCTGGCAGCATAACGAGGTCTCTCGGGACCCCTTCTGTCTTGAATCCCCAAATTGATCCCACAGATTTGACGTGGATATTCCCAGGATATTTGAAATTTCTTTGTGGGCTATTGGTGTTTTTCAGCTGGCTGACCTTAAGCAGGGCTGAAAAGCATTTCCCTGGAGCTTTAGAAGTCCTTGAATTAAAGCAAAATATAATGTGAATCAGAATGATTCTGCAGCTATTTTATGGTATGGAGAATAAAACACATAAAAAGCAGAAAGGATTTGGGTCAAATATTGAAATATGAAGAAATACGGTTTTATTGTTATGTAGTAATCTGTTAATCTCAACCATTCATGTATCTTTGCAAAAATGTCTGATTCATAAGGCAATTACAGTTGAGAAAATCTGAAAAATTATTTTAAGTACACAGTTATGTCAGGCCTAGTGCACTCCTGGCAACCTGAACTCTGAGTGCTGAGACCAACTTCAAGGATGTTTTCAGGACTGATTTAGATCATTATATGTGTGCAATCCCAACTCACTTCTAACCTTAAAAATTTCCATCACTGTACTTTTAATAGTAGAATGTTAAGGTAGAATGTTAGAGGTGCCTTATAAGTAAGATGTAAATGAAAGGTACTTTCAGAATTTAATAGAATAAATAAACTGGGGAATCATTAAGACAGGGAGCAAGAATCTTTGATGTATTTGTACTAGAGGAAAACACTGTAGTAGTCTCTGAGCTCTGAGGTTTTTATGTTCACTGCATGTTTTGCGTTCTTGTGGAAAGGCTTACTCTAGTTCTCTAAGCTACGGTAAGAAATTTTATCCAAAATGTAAGATTCAGTCATTAGATGAGGGATGAAGTTTGCACCCTGCTGGAGTCGTCGGCAGTGAGTTTGGAGACCGGAGGAGGTGAAAGTTTTCCCGTGGATTGAGTCTCGCTCTGAGGGATGCCATTGGCTGTACTCACTGAGCTGCACTTAGGAGGTCAGCAGTGTTATTCCACTTCTGCAGAGGAGGACACGGAGACTGATAGGCGCTAATTAATTTTCTTCAGTGGTAACCCGGTAGGTGAGTGCCAGGAATGGAATTTCAGCCTTGGTGTGTAGGACTCCAAAGTCTGGGGTCCTACTTACCTTCCATACACTCCCTGGAGAGACTCAAATAATAATTTATGTCTCCTCAGCAGTCAGCTCTGAGCTCTGCCCATTTCTAATGGGTCAGGTCTTAGCGAATCGAGCAGCATCTGTCTTACCTATGACTTCTTTATTGTCAGTATCTTCATCTTTTTACTATGGGCCATAAAAGCATATAGCCGGGATGGGGTTGGGATCTTGCTGATGGCACACAGGCCCCCTGGTAGTGGTGCTGATGTGGTGCGGTGTGTGTGTGTGTGTGCACGCCTGATGTGTGTGCCACGTTCCAGTCCATCCTCTGCACTACTTACAGCAGGGCCTGCGTTTTACACAGTAAACCACTTGGAAGAAAAATACATTTGACCCCTAATACATTATGATGAAGAAAGAGACAATTAACATTACATAATAATTCATGCTTCCGTGTTATCACCGTGGAAAACTCTACTGTGACTTCAGTGACAGGGCCTTTGATATCTTTATGATGGGTCTGGGGAAGGTTCCTCTGCCTCTAATGAAAAGCTTTGCAACTGTGTGAGTGTTTCTTAAAGACAATAATAAATTTACTTTGATAATCACATCAAATAGTACAGTTATTTCTAGCTGCTCTTCCTATGTTTACTAATAAGGAGAGCCTTGGAGTGACTGTGGAAGGCATTGTTATACCAGTGTGGCTTGCTATTGACTAGTGTTTATGCGGAGTCCAAATTCTTCTTTCCTTATGGTGTCTTCATAAAAGCTTGATCTTCCTTTAAAACCACAGTTTAAATAATCATAAATTTAGACAGGACTCTACACTTGTCATATGTGGCATACATACAAGTTTACAAAGTAATTGTCATTGATGGGCAATAAAATTTAGCTCTCGCTAACAACATACTCTTCAATCCTTTTTTCTTGTTGCAGTCATATTACTGGACTCGTGTGCTGTTTGAAAGATTGGAGAAAGGGAGAAGAGAGATGGATTTAACTAAAATGCTGTTGTAAACATAAGGACAGTTATTGCTGGAGCTTTAGTTGTGTCGCTGCTTTCTTTTCGTCAGTTGAACATAATTTAGTTTTCTTTTATTTATCTCACAGTGTCCATAACCCAGTGTATCATTGGTCTGTGCAAAATTTTTTAATCTTGTTTTGTTACACACCTACCACATGTTAAGTGTACAGATGAGTTTTAAGGCTAATGTGGAAAGGAATACGCTTGCCATGTTAGTCTTCAGGCAGTGTCTAATCTGCCTCCAAAGCTAGATCTGTCATTGCCACTTACATGCATGGCCCTGTGCAGTGCAAGTTTTCGTTTTCATAAACTTTCAGTGAACGTCTACTGTGTAATAGGTGCAGACATGGCTCTGACCATATAAGAGCATTTGAGTGGTGATTTCGCTTCTCAACAAGCTCATCTCCTGGAGCACTGTCGGCCTCAGACTCCTGTGGAGGGTGGGGTTTACATCCCCAGTCTTGCGCGGCACAGAAGGGCCTGGTGGTTAATGTTGACTGATGGGATTGAGGGGTGCCTAGAAAACTCAGACCTGCAAGTAATGGCTCTGACATTTTTTTTACACCTGATGGTGTGGAGAAGCCTTTTGATTTGGTTTACAGGAGGACTTTGGAAAGGGTTTTAGAAGCAAGGTTGAAACAAAACTGAGAATGCTGTACACAGAATTTAACTGGCCATTCTGTTGGGGCCTCTTTCTGTTGGAGAAAGCCCAGTACAGTCTCTGTTGATGATCTTCAGATGGAGGTGGGGATGCTACTGGAGCTTCAGGAGCTTCATGTGGAGGTGAGGATCCTACTGGAACTTCAGGTGGAGGTGGGGATGCTGCTGTTGGATCTTATGATGGCGGTGGGGATGCTCTTGGATGAGAGGCTATCACTGTTCCTCTGACCTCAAATTTGATGCTTTTTTCCATGTTCCTGGCATTCGCTGGAGCCTACTTCCCAAGGCAGCAAGGCATTCAGGCCAGGACATGAGCGTTACTAGCTGCTTTTAACAAAATTTACAGCGAGACTTGGAATCAAATGCAGCCGAGTGTAATATTTGAAAACCTTACAGGTTGGCCAACAAAGGCGTGTGTAAACCCTGGCCAAGGGGATGTGGTGATTAGGGCTTGCAGCAGTCAGCCAAGCGCTCTGCACTGGGACAATAGCAAAGACGCCTTGCAGGCGTCTCAGGAGATGGCAAAGCCACAGCCATCACGGCTTAGAGATGCCCAAACACAGACTTGCTGTGTGGACCTTTCAAGGCAGAATGGTTTGGAAGGAGAGCCCCAGGGTGCCTGGGGAGACCTTTCTCCTGTTGGGCACCTAGGGCCACCGCAGCCATGGTGAAAGTGCTGCAGGTGCAGTTCGCACCCGTTTGCCGTCCACGTAGGGCTGGCTTTGCAGGCATGCAGAAGGCCAAAGTGTGGGTCCATAAAAGCTTCTCTCCATTCCGTAAGGTTCTGAAGGAAATCTAGGCAGCCAGGCATTGTGTTGCAGGGGGAAGCCAAGTGCGGTGATGTGTGGAGAGGCTGGGAAAGACGTGGAGAGCCTGGAGGGCAGACATGCCAGCAGGAAGCACTGGCTGATGCAGGAAGGCACCGGCTGTGCGCAGAGCCTCCTGGGAGAACAACCACAGCAGAGCGGGGTACGGGGTGCCGCAGGCGCTGGGAGCCCCATGCCATCACAGTGTGCCCAGAGGCTGCACGTGGAGATGGAGGACTTCCTGCGTGCCCGGCTGAGCTTTGGTCTTGAGCTCATATCTATTTCCCTCTTCCTCCATTTTGGAGTGGGCCTTTTTATCTTCTTCCTGTCTCACATTGCATCTTGGAAATACATAGTTTAGTTTTATAAAAAGCTGTGTTATTTCTGTAGAGGCTCACATTCAGTTTGCCTTGAGGCTCAGAGGAGACTTCGACTTTGGAGTTGTACTTTTGCGCAGAGCTGGAGGTGTCAAGGCTTTGGAGAGCTGGACTGAGCACACCGTGCACTGCGGAAGGCAGGCAGGGGATGGCATTGTTTGGTTCCTACATGTTTTGGAGGCATGGTCAACAGGGACGCACCACTGGGAGACTGTGGGGTGTCGGGGGAGGTCTTGGTCAGGAGGGCATGCCCTGGAAGGGGTGTGGGGCCCAGTTCTTCCCATTTTTCTGTTGTATTTTCTGGCCACGAAGTGAGTGGTTTTTTCCCACCTCACACTCCTGCTCCCACGTGGCCTCACCAGTCCTAATAACTGATCGTCCATTGGAGTGTCCAGAAGTATGAGCCAAGATAAACCTTTTCTCTTTATAAACTGATCATCTCAGATACTTATATGGAAGAAAACCTGACTAATGTATGGTGGTTTCCCATGTGCCTAACAGGAGAAAGATCTCCCCAGGCTAGGCGTTCCGTACTGTTACTAACTGACCTCAAAATGGAAGAAAAAGCATTTGGAAGAGAAAAGCAAGTCATTTGGGTCCTCAAGGAGCTCCACAGAAGAGCGCAATGGTTGTTTTTCTGTCTTTTTGTAGCAATACAGAATGCCATGCTGAAGAATTTTAGATGTATCCTGAAAATGACAGCCGGAAGGACTTTAAGTGGATAGCACTGATTTTAAAACACATTTACTCTGGGAGTGAAAACTGTAAGAGAAGGCGAAGGCCAAGGCAAGAAGACGTCTCAATCCTGAGACCTCTCACCATCCTGGACCCACAGCTACTGGCTCCGTGCCGTCTGTCCACTGGCAGGTTGTGTGTTGAACAGAATTTTTCTAGGACCTGTTCTTTCCCTGTCTGAGAACTGTGTTGTGGTCGAAAAACTTGCACAATATAGACCACAACCAAAGCCTTCCCGTAGACCCTTTTTGGTAGAAAATTATAAAGTCAAATCATCGTAACCCTTCCTGAGGTTGGTAGCAATGGCTAGGAGTGTTGAACGTACTTACGTTGAGACGCTTCCTCCACTTGCCACCACATATATGTGTGTTTGGGAGTGTGTGACGTGTGTAATGCATGTTTTTTTCAATTAAATTCCGCTTATTACAGACCTCCCTGGACTTGCATGTAATGAACATCTAAAATTCCTATGTCATATCCAGCAGATTATAAGAGACGCACCGTGGAAGAAATGAAACACACACACACACACACACACACACACACACACACACATAAATATAAGTGTAGCACCCTGTGAGCTTTGGGCCTTGGAACTGGCTCATAAGACCATGGAGGAGATGACACACACCTGTGTGTGCCCCGCCTTTTAGATGTGTGTGTATTTTCTGATAAAATCATTTCAGAGTATTATTGATTTTACAGTAGGCTGTTATTTACCATCTCAATCCACAAGCACTAAGAGCTCTGCTCCAGAGCAGGCCCTGAGCATTTTAGATCGTAAGGTTTTTAAGGTTTTTAAGGTTGTGGAGGTTCCCTCAGAGGAGCACGTGTCAGGCCGAGGCAGGGAGGAATTTATTAGGCAAAAGTCCGAAGAAAACACTCCAAGAATAGAGTGAGGGCCCTCAGAAGGAAGTAGCTGGTACACGTGTGGGGGTTGTGGAGAGAAATCTGTGGAACTGGTGACTGTGGAAAAAGGGATTCCACTTACAAAGGACGGGGAAGCTCTGTCTCTGCAGAGGGGTAATGGCCTGCTCACAGGCCGTGGAGCTGTAGTCTTGCTAGAAAAGGCCCGGCCTACAGTGGAAAGACACCAGCTGTCCACAGGTAGAAAAATGCCTTTACATGGTGGAAGGCAGTGACCCGGCTTACTGTCTTGAGGGGAAAGAATTAAACTGGGTTTGTGGCCTGAAACTGCAGTTTTTATTTTTAAAATTCTGATTTTCCTTGTGTCTTGCCTTCTTTCCTTCTGTCCTCCCTCACTTGGATCGTGGGCTTCCTCTTGAGACCTGCCCTGCTTAGGGCCACCCCAGTAGCACCTAACGCGGAGCTGTGTGGGGTGGTGGGCTCCCCCTAAGCTGGGACTTTCAGGATTTGAACAATAAGAATATGTTCAGAAGATTAGGGCAGGCCGCTTGCTCGGGGCAGCGTGAGAAAGCGTGGCACATTACATAGCACTTGTGTCAGCAGACAGGGCCCCAGGAGGCTCCGGGGCGGGGGAAGACACCACACATGCAGGACAGGATTGCAAGTCCTCTGATCCCTGTGGCAGGAAGTATATCCGTAAGGGCATATCTGTAAGAGGCTTGGGAGGAAGGGTTTTATTAGGCTGAGATTTTAGTCCCCACTTACAGAAATAGAGTGGCAGCCCTCGAGAGAGAGTACACGTTATTCCCTGGAACTGGGAACGTTTGTGCTGCTCTTCAGGGGTGGGAACCCCAGGAAAAGTTTGCCGCCCCGGAAGGGTGCTGACCCATACTATAGGGAAAATGCCCAGTTTTAAATATTTTCAGATGGGTAATTTAAGTTGTTTTGAATTCTCTCATCCTGTTGCATTTTCTTAAGATCAGGTTCCTGTTTCTTAATTTTTTGCTTCAGCCACTTTGTGGTTTCCTAGTCCTGAGAAATTCTGGATGTGATGGGTCTCAGAGGAAGGAAACTGCCCCCTTGGGCTGGGCAAGCACACAGGGAGGTCTCTGGACTGCTGGGGGAAGAGGTAGGTAGCAAAGGTCATGACCCCCTGACCACGCCCTCCCCCACCCGCTCCTGAGCTTCCTGATGCCTCCTTGTAACCTCAGAATAGGCTCTCCACATTGGATGAGTAGAGCCATCAAGGTCCAGTCCCCTTCCAAGAGTCCGTCCTCCGAACACGGGAGGTCCTGGGCACATTTTAGATCTAACCCGTACGGGAAGGGTTATCATGCATTCTTTGTATCTTTTAAAGGATTGGGCGTGTGTTAAACCTGCTTTTAGATTTTAGGTCATATTTTTCTAGTTCTGTTTTCACATGACCTCTGTATTTGATAAGTGCCCAACTATTTTAAAAAAGCCACTTGAAAACATGCTTATCCTTAGCACAGTGTCATGGAATTAGTATACTAACTTTTGTTTTTACTCTCCCTGGTATATGATTTAAGCGGACACATTAAAGAACATTTTTATTTATAATTGGATTAAGTGCCTACTAAGAAATGTAAATGGATTCAGTCAATGCAGAGGGAACCAATTTCCTTTAACAAGGTCATGCTAACTGGAGTATCTGTTTTTCTCTCTTCCATATAAAGCATTAATATTTAGAATAAAAACACCTATAGAGGATGGGAAATTAGTTTTATAGCATGAACATACTATAATTGAAGAAGTATCATCGTTAACAATATGTCCGTGAAATGGAGTTTGAAAATACTGGTCTTTTTCCTTTTATTTGACTACATCATCAGGTGAGACCCTTTTAGAAAAACCTTACTATCATGGTGCTACTAAAAGCTTACTATCATGGTGCTACTAAAACAAAAGGGACAAATGCTTTTAACAGCTTTGGTAGAATTCCTCATTCTAATTTAAATCAGTGAGAAAATCCTTACTTGAAGTCAACTTTTCTGATGTACAGTTGGTTAGTGGAAGGATTAAATTATGAATGCCAGATTTAATTTGAAACTAAAGGAGAAGGAGCACCTTCACGGAACATGCTCTCTGTGAATGTCGAGCGCAGCCTGTGTGAGGTCCTCCGAAACACAGGCAGGGAGGGGCTGTGCAGCATGGAGCAGCAGCCTGTGGCCGAGGCAGGACGTTGCAGGCCTGGCTGGGGTCCCCTGCCGGGTTCCTCCCTGTCCTGGTGGGGGGAAGGTGCTGAGTGTCTGTATTTTTTGTATTTTTTGTTTTTCTATCTATCTTCCCCAGGTCCTGTGAAATTGTAGCATTATTTGCCTGTACTTGCCTGGAAATGGGGTTTTCCATTCTGTTTTTTTTTTTTTTTATTTTAAAGATAAAAGGATGAAAACATTAACAAGTACACAGACATAAAACAACACAAAAACAAAAAGCGCAATACAGAATTTCAGACAAGGTGATAGGAAATTAACCACGGTTGTTGTATTACAACATTTGATATCTTCAAATTGGATGCTCAGATAAACAAATATAGGCATGTAAGATTGATCAAACAAACATTAACTGTTCCTTTCAATAAAGCAATAGATAACAATAGCACAACTCTCTTAGCTATCTTGTGTATAAATATATACATGTTTTCCCCTTCTTTCCCTTCTTTTTCTCTTTTCCCTCATCCCAGTTGTTCTTTCCTTTTGAGTAGTTTCTTTCCCTTTCACAATATCTGTTGTACCTTTCAGTTTTATTTACTCTTTCAGGTCACACTAGTGAGACAATACTGTGTTTACACATATGGGTCTGATTTATTTCACTTAGGAGTATGGTCTCCAGTTGCATCTGTTTACCTATAAAAGCCTCCAGATTATCTTTCTTTATAGCTGAGTAATAGTCCATTATATAAAAATACCACAACCAAGGGGGTGGGGATTTAGCTTAGCGGCACAGCGCCTGCCTGGCAAGTGCAAGGTGGTGAGTTCGATTCCCGGTACCAGAAAAAAACCAAAAACAAACAAACAAACAAAAATATACCACAACATTTTTATCCAGTCCTCAGTTGATGGGCATTTGGGTTGC
>NW_004955410.1:3716116-3817401 GCF_000276665.1 Chinchilla lanigera
TTCCACAGTGGTTTCACCAGTCTACACGCCCACCAACAGTGGAAAAGGGTTCCTTTGTCTCCACAGCCTCTCCAGCACTTGTTACTGGTTGATTTCTTGATGATAGCCATTCTTTCTGGGGTGGGATGAAATCTTAGTGTTGTTTTAATTTGCATTTTCTCAAATGACTAATGACCTTGAACAGTTTTTCATTTATTTATTTGCCATTTGTGTTTCTTTATCTGAGAAGAATGTATTCATCTCAGATGCCCATTTTTGTATTGGGTCTTTGAATTTGGGGGAGGCTGATTTTTTTTTAATTGTTTATATGTTCTAGATAGAAGTCCTTTGTCCAAGGGACAATTGGCTAAAATTTTTTCCCAATTTGTAGGTTTTATTTTTACTCTGCTGGTGATTTCTTTAGATGTGCAAAATCTTTTCAATAAGTTGAGATCCCAGTTGTTGATTCTCTGAAGTATTTCCTGTGCAGTTTGGTTTTTGTTCATGAACTCTCTGCCTACATCTATGTCTTCAAGATTTTTACCTACTTGCTCTTCCAGTAGATTTAGTGTTTCTATTTTAATATTTAGATCTTTGATCCATTTTGACTTGAGTTTGGTACATGGTGATAGACATGGGTCTAGTTTCAGTCTTTGGCATGTGGAAAGCCAGTTTTTCCAGCGCCATTTATTAAAGAGGCTATCTTTCTTCCAGTGAACGTGTCTGGCTGAATGTGTTTGTGGTTGTGGCTGCATCTTCCAGTCTATTCCACTGACCCTCACATCTTTGTTTTTTTTTTTTTTTTCCGAATACCATTTTGATATTATCACAATAGCTTTGTAGTATAATTTCAAGTAAGGGATTGTGATGCCACCTGCCTTGTCTTTGTTGCCCAGGATTGCATTTGCTATTCTGGGTCTGTTCTGGTTCCAGATGAATTTAGGAGTGTTTTCTCTAGGTCTATGAGATATACCAATGGTATTTTTAATGGGATTACATTGAATCTGTGTAACAATTTTTGGAATGTGGCCATTTTCACAATGTTGGATATTCCTATCCATGAGCAAGGTATATCTTTCCACTTCTGAAATCCTCTTCGATCTCTTTTTTAAGAGTACTGTAGTTTTCACCATATAGGTCTTTTACTTCTTTTGTTAGATTGATCCTGAATATTTCAATTTTGTGGATGCTATTGTGAAAGGTATGGTTTCCATAATTTCTCTCTCAGTGTGTTTGTTGTTTGTATATAGGAATGCTATTGATTTTTGAGTGTTGATTTTATGTTCAGCTATGCTGCTGAATTTGTTGAGTAATTCTAGAAGTCTTTTCATGGAGTTTTTGGGTTCTTCCATGTAGAGTATCATGTCATCCACAAAAAATGATAATTTCACTTCTTCCTTTCCTATTCTTATTCCTTTTATATCTCCCTCTCTTGTCTAATTGCTCTGGCTAATGTTTACATAACTATGTTGAATAAGACTGGTGACAGTGGACATCCTTGTCTTGTTCCTGATTTTAAGCTGAAATCTTTTAGTTTTTGTTCATTTACTATGATGTTGGCAGTTGGTTTGTCATAGATGGCTTTGATCAGATTGAGATAAAGACCACTATTCCTATTTTCTGTAGGGTTTTATCACAAATGAGTGTTGGATTTTGTCAAAAGCTTTTTCTGCATCTGTTGAGATGATTATGTGGTTTTTTGTATTTAGCTCTATTGATATGGTGTATTACATTGATTGATTTGCATATATTGAATGATCCCTGCATTCCTGGGATGAATCCTCCTTGGTCATGGTATATTGTCTTCTTGATGATTTGCTGAATTCTGTTTGGTAATATTTTATTGAGTATCTCTGCATCTATGTTCATTGGGGAGATTGGACTGTAGCTCTCCTTTTGGTTGGGTCTTTCTGTTGTTTTGGTAGCAGTAGAATACTTGCCTCCAGAAATGAATTAGAGAATTGCTTCCTTTTCAATTTCATTGAAGAGTCTGAGGAGTGTTGGTATTAAATCTTCTCTGTATGTTTTCTAGAATTCAGCTGTGAATCCATCAGGACCTGGGCTTTTCTTTGTTGGTAGGTTTTTAATCACATTTTCAATTTTGTTAATTGATACTGGATTATTCAAGATTTTTATATCTTCTTGATTCAACTTTGTTAAATCATACATATCTAGGAACCTGTCTATTTCTTCTATGTGAGTATCCTATAAGAGTGAAGGTTTTCAAAGTAGGTATTGATGATCTTCTGAATTTCTATAGCATCTGTAGTGGTTTCACCCTTTTCATTCCTTATTGCATGAATTTGAGTTTTTTCTTTCCTTTTTTTGATGAGGGTGGCTATGGATTTATCAGTTTTATTTATTCTTTTAAAGAACCAACTCTGATTCATTAATTCTTGGTAGTGTTTTCTTTGTCTCAGTTGTGTTAATTTCTGTTCAGATCTTTATAATTTCCTCCCTTGGGCTTTGGGCTTGACTTGCTCTTCTTTTTCTAAAAGTTTGAGGTGCAGCATTAGGCTATTTATTTTTTCTTGTCCTGTTTTCCTGATGTGTGAGTGCACTGCTATAAACTTCCCTCTGAGGACTGCTTTCAGTGCATCCCACAGATTCTGGTATGTTGTATTTATGTTTTTGTTTGTTTGTAGATAATTGCTTAATTTCTTCTTTAATTTCATTTGTGACCCATAGGTTGTTCAGGATGCTTTTATTTAATTTCCATGTGCTTACGGATTTTTTTGGGTTCCTTTTCTCATTAATTTCCAATTTCATTGCGCTGTGGTCAGAATATGCATGGAATAATTTCAGTTCCTTTGCATTTAGTTAGGAATGTTCTCAGGGCTGGTATGTGTGGTCTGTTTTAGAGAACGTCCTGTGTGCAGCTGAGAAGAATGTGTATTGGGGTGTTGTGGGGTGGAATGCTCTGTAAACGTCTACTAAGTCTATTTGTTCGCAAGTTTTGTTCAGTTCAGTTATTTCTTCGCTGATTTTTGTCCAGTTGGCCTATCTCTTTGTGTCAATGTGGTGTTAAGTTCCCCCATTACATTAGTGTTATTAGTTATTTCGTTTTTCATGTCTATTAAGCTTTGTCTTATATAGTTTGGTGCTCTCATTTTTGGTGCATACATGTCTATGATTGTTATCTCTTCCTCTTGAAGTTTTCCTCTAATGAGTACGTAGTAACCTTCTTTATCTCCTTTGACCCTTCTTAGGTTTCCCATTCTGTGATTCTCTGGAGAGGGCTCTGTCCTCTGTGTGGCCTGTCTGTCCTCCTGTTTGGTGTCCCTTAACAAACAAGTGTCTCTCCTTGCGTGGTGCCATGGTCAGGGGTGTTGTCCCTGCCCCTCTGCTCACCTCCTAGACTTTCGGAGAGGTGCACTGGGAGGGTGACTGGGCTCCATCCAGGCGGAGGCCTTTGTGTTTCCGGCGCCCAGGCAGCCAGCCCGCTAGCGTTGCTGTGAGTCATTCTTCGGGCTGGGGAGGTCAGAGTCACAGAAGTGCCGGTGACCTCAGGACAGACCCGCGGGCGGCTGTGCTCCATGACGTGGCTTCAGACTCTTCTGGGCCCCCTCGCCTCCCTCCTGCCCCTTGACTTTGTTTACCCTGGATCTTCAAACCTAGCCATCCAGCTACCAGAGCAGGCGAGCAGCGGTGCATTTGAAGCAAACTCTGGAAAAAAATGAGAAACGTGTAGACATTTGATGAACTCATGAGAAGGAATACAAAGATGTGGTGTGGGATTTTAAAATCCAGTAGAATTCGTGTCACTACTTTGAAAGGGACGACTGCGTCTCCATCCCAGCTTTGAGTGGTGCCAGTGCCTTAGCTCTTCGGTCTGACAAGAATTCTGGTGACCCGGGAGGTGGGGCCCCACTCTGCCACGTCCTGAGTCGCTGGGCACAGGGGCCTCGGTGTGGGGCCTGGGCTCGAAAGAGCTTCTCCTGTCCTCAGCGAAGGGCCACTCGCCCTGGTGAGAGTGCTGGAGGACTTCTCGAAGCCACTGAGTAGGGTGTCACCCCGGGGCCAGATGCGCAGCTGGCCCAGTCCTCGCGCCAGCACGGTGTGGCCTTTCAGGAAGCAAGCACAGCATTTTCACCTGCAGAGTGAAGGGTTGATTTTGCCAGCTGCACCAGAGAGAATCTTTGAGCAAAGCGTTGAAATGGTTGATATAGCTTACCATTCCTTCTGTTTTATAATTTTAATGAAAAAGAACAGGATCTAAGCACCCCTGGCCCAGCATCCTTTCCCTTTTATTTTGCTCGGATCCCAGGAGCACGGGTTGCTGTCTGCTCCTGCTCGGGGGTCCCTGGGCGCGGCTCCGTGAGGAGGCTGGGAGGGGCTTCGCTCGCTGGCGGGCCACTGCCCAGTGCTCTCGGGCCAGCCTGGAAGTGCTGACCGCGGGTACAGCACGGGCCGTCTGTGCAGAGGCCGGGAGTTACAGGGAAACGCAGGAACGGAAACATGCTTCGTACTCATTTCAGTCCCCCTAAAAATCAGAGTGCAGTGCTCAGTAACCGCTTCCTTATGCTAACTTCTCAATTCTCAGGACCCACTCGATGCCATTTTAAATCCGCTCTTGCCTGACTCCCCTGAAAAACTGAAAGCTATTTGTGGCCCCCTGGCGGTCAGACGATGTAAGTTCTCTAGATTGAACAACAGCTCTCTTTTTTCTAAAGAGATATTGTTGAAAATTTTAAGGTTGTGGCTTTGAAATCATAATGTGAGAGATAACACTTCTGTGTTATCAGATCATTGAATATATAACGTAGATCAAATATCCAGCATTTTATGTAAATAGATACGTGTGGGGGATTATGTGACTAACCTGCATAAAGACATTTTGCTTCCCAGGTATTAGTAAGGCAGTAAAACGAAGTATGTTGTGTTATATTAAAGATTAGTTATATATAAGTCTAATATTTAAAGGCTATTTAGATAGGAAGATATGAAATAGCGTATATTCCGTATATATTTTTGTAGGCCAGTCCTGGTAATTTTATTACTTCTCTAGTTCCTCAGATCATTCACTTTACTCCCCCTTAGGGTACATATTTTCAACCATCGCATAATGAAAACAAATTTTGAAGGTTTTTTCCTCCTTTGTTCCGTTCTTTGTGTTCTACACAAAGTTAAAAATTTGATACCGGAATGTGTGTCTCCAGTCATTGACTTGCTCAGGAGGGCGGCAGGGTGAGGCTGCACTCTGAACGGGAGGCGGAAGGAAATTGTGCCGGGCTCTTCACAGCCGAGAAGCACGGATAACAAGAAGACTCTGTGCGGATCCAAAGCCAGAGGAAAGGATTTTAAATGTTTCCATTATAGAGACACGAGGAACGTGTGTGAGAGGAGACAGACATGTTTAACCTGATTTAAATGTAACCCAAAGCTGAGTGTGGTGGTCCATGCTTGGAATCCCAGTTCTCAGAAGGGTGAAGCAGGAGGATCTCAAATTCAAGGTCAGCTTGGTCTGCCTAGGGAGATTCTGTTCCAAAATAAAAACCAAAACACATGAAAACTGTACAATCTACACACATCAAACATGATAATTTCTGTTTGAATATGAATAATTTTTATTTTATGCTTCAGTCAAAACTAAATGTAAATAATAAGTTAGAAATTTATTGTAAAAGGAACAAGCAGCTGTTCTTATCAGTTGTTCAGGGAAGATGAGATGTTAAATGCTTTATGCAGAAATCATGTTGAATTGGAGGTTCTGTCTCTTGGTTTACTGAGAGAACGTTCCACACTTAGAGAAGGTGATCAGCATTGGAGGTAATTGCGCACTAAAGCAGGTGCAAAGACACGTAAGGTTGTTTTCTGTGGACGTCATTCCCCTTAAAATATGGACACGGTGGTGGTGAGCGGACAGGGCTCCATCCTGTTGTGCACGTGGAGGCGCTCTCGGGGGTCTGCGGCCCCGGGGTCCTGGCGTTGCTGCGTTTGGAAGTGCATAGCACATGGAGGCTGCATCCTGCAATCCCAGTCTGCATCCATATTTTCCTCCGGTCCTCTGTACTGCAGCTCACGGGTTGAACTTCTATCTTCAGGGAAAAAGTGGATGAGCTAGCAGAAATTAAATGAATGTTTCAATAAAGGTCACAAGGAACTTATCGGAGCTTTGCCAGATTAGAAAACATCTGTGAAGGAAGGCTGGACTAGTCTCCGGCATCAGAAGCGAGAGCACTGGGATGGTCCTGGCATACTGGTAATTTGTGTTTTTGCATGTGAATGCATCACATGAGTACATTTACCTTGTTGAAGTTTCTTGCTTATATAGGTTTCTGCGTGTGCACGGTTTTCATCAACGAACTCGAAAAAAAAATTTTGTGAATACCTGCAGAACATTATAGAAATATTCTTGTTGTGAAAGTATTGATGTGTCAAGGATAAAATGCTGTCTTGAATGTAGTTTCTAGAATACATAAATTATTTTACGATACTTTATAATTATTTTTTCACCAAAAATAGTTTTTATGAAGTATTTCACATCTATAATTTGCTCAAAGTCTTGAAGAAAGTAGTTGTGTTCTAAATGATCAATGAATGGGTTCTATGTCATAAGAAAGTAGCTACCTGATTTTAGATGTTTAGACATTTCTGCTTGGAAGAAACTCTATCTGCATAATTACTTTATGTTTTTCTTGTGTACTTCGAGTGCTATAAATAGATAATATGGATTCTATTTTCTTCCAATCTGTGTAACTCTGATATAGTCCTAATTGTAGATTCTCAATACTATGTATTTTGTAATAGCGACCTAAATGATGCATGCAAAATCCATAGCACAGGGCATGGCACATGGTGTATTTTCAGTAAAAATTATTATTTTTTATCTCTCATGGGAAGTTTTTCTCAATCTACTGTTGAAAATGTATAGATTTCTGATTTACTACCAATATACTTTAAAACCTGTATCATCTTAAGAAAGCATCAGATAGAAGAGTATATATGTAAATGATGTCTAGCAGTGCACTGTAGGGCTGCCCCCTAATTTAGAGTGCTATTTGTTTGTAACTTTAAATAGTGGTACAATTCATATTTGTAGACCTTGCGCAATTATTCTGAAAATTATTCTGGAAATACTCATATTGCGGGGTATCTGTCTTCAGAAAATCAATGAAAAAGGATGCTACAAACATAGGATAGTAAAAAATTGTAGTTTAAAGGTCACGTAATAATAGAATAGCTTTGAATAGGTGGGATATTATATAATTTAAGAACGAATATAATGAAGACTTTCTTACAGTATGGGCGGTGTTTCATGGAGGAAAGTAAAATTTTAAAAGCCTACGCCTACTGTGATTGCCACGATTTATTGTAGTCACTTGAACAAAGACTGTAAGAGCTAGGAAAAATGTGAGCATCTCTTGAATAAGGTGATAGAATTTGGGGTAAGCATGTCCTTTAATTTGTTATAGTTTTGCTCTTTCCACTAAGAAAGGAGTGGTCCACGATAGGTCCATAATACATGTGAGCGCTGTGCCTCTCTGGGCCAGTTCTCCTTAGACCTGGGATCTTCCATCTCACTCTGACATCCGCCTGCCATGTGATATGATTGTTCTTGGTGGCAGCATGTTACAGTTTTCATTGAGATGCTTGGCCTTTGGGTTTGTGTTTGGTTCTTTCCAAATCATACCTTTGCAGTTGGCCTAAACATCCCTTAGAACCTTTCACAGCTGAACCTAAGCTATGTGACGAGCATAGTTCTTGTGTCCCCCCGGGTGGATGCTTTGTGACTCTGGGAGCCCCGGCTTTGGTGCCTGCTTGTGTGTCCTGTGGCTTCTGCCCACCTGACCTTAGCTGTATTCCTGACAGCAGTCTCTCTCCGTCCCACCTCAGGGTCCGTCGGAGGACACCGTGTCCCCAGGTAAAACAGGAACACGTGCTCTCTCTGCCCTTTTGGCTGGGACCCTCCCTGACCTCCCCCAGAGGGCAGGGCTTGCGGGAAGGTTCCCCGTGCCGGATTCTGTGGCCAGATCTGCAAACAGCAGACGGAGGCTTAGGGAGGCTCAGGAAGGAATTTATCCACTACTCCTTAATTCTTTTAAGTACCAACTGCGTACCAACTCAGTAAGAGAATTTCCGGAAGGAGCATTTGCTGCCCTGGCCTTGCGTATTCGTTTGTCTCAGACTCTCAGCCTTTCCTGCACCAGAGGTATCCATGGGGAGCAGATGAGTGCATTGACCTGGCCCTGCCGTGGTGGCTTATGTAAGGGAGAAACTTGTCCTGCTCCGTTTAAGCCTTCCTAAAATGCCAGCGTCTCTTTTTCTTTTTTATAATGTGTAAAAAGAAAGCTGTGGATGCTTTTATTATACAAGTATTCACAGACATATATATTTCTCCTAGATGTTAATTACATTTCACATAAATGAGTCTGTATATTTCTAGAAGAAATAAAAGTGGCATAACATCTGCAGTGTTGCTTTTTTTTAGAATAAAATTTTAATACAATCTTTTAAAATAGCATGGAAGAAAATGCAAGATTTGAGCCGTATGTTTATATGTATATGGGCACTAAATTCCTACTTCGGTTTTGTTTTTTTCTGTTTTTTTGTGTTTTTGAGACAGGGTCTCACCATGCAGTTCAGGCTGGCCTTGAGCACACTTTGTAGCCCAGGCTGGTCTCAAATTCACAACGATCCTCCTGCCTCAGCCTCCTGAGCGCTGGGATTGCCTGCTTTGGTTTCAGTTGTGCACCAAGACATGTTCCCTAAGACTTCATTTTTAATTGAAGAATAATTTTTGTAGATTTCAAAGTGGAACAGATGCATACACGGTGACACTGCAGTTCTACTCTTAGATACATTTCAGGCAGAGATATGGAAATTGCCATAAGATGTGCTTGGGAATGTTCATAGCAGGGCTCGTTTTCATAGCCCCGAATTGAGGTTGCTTGCTCTGGATACAGGGAGTCCGAGTTCCGTTGTCAGGGATGGGTGGACCACGACCCTTTTGCACATCCGGTCTCGCGGTAGAGCCCATGCAGCAGAGGAGGCCTATTTGGGCAGGAGGAGAGCTGTGCTCTGTGGGGACCTGAGGTTCGGTCTCTTTATTTTGGGGGTTATACCTGTGATTTGCCGATTCTCCCGAGATTCATTCGATCATAGGAAACTACGTACTCACCTCCTCTAGGCCTGTTCCCACTCAGCCTGGTGGGAGGGATCTGTGATGGAAGCCCTGTAAAGAGGCAGGCACTCTTGCTCAATGCTGGACGTCCTTCTGCACGGAGGAAGTTGTTTAGGAGCAGCCGCCGCCCAAATTGCTCATCCGTGACCCCAACCAAAAAATAAAAAATAAAAACAGCCTTGCTGTGACACTGCATTGGGGCAGCAGCGTTTCTTGGGCCATGTGCGCATCATTGGGAAGCTGGTGCTACCACCAGAGATCTTCATACTGTGGATGCAGAGTCAGGAGCAGGTGCTGCCATTGCCAAAGTCTCTTGTGATTTCAATGCATGGTGAGTGTAAAACTGGTGTGCCTCTGGAGTGACCGTGTTCCCAGGCGTTACATCATGCGTTCCGCATACACAGTTTTGTTAACTTGTCAACATCCTGCGAGGTAGGTGTTATTATCTTACTCTTAAAGACATACCTAAAGCTCATCATACTTAAATAATTTACTCAGAGCTACTCATTTGTTACTTAATTATTTTATCTGTTGCTCATATAACTGTAGGTACACATGTCCTTATTTACAATTCCAAAATTCAGAAATCTGTCAGGACTGGGTTGTTTTTATCAGTACTGTTAGAAACACTGATTTGGCCCTTTGTAACTACGTACCACAGTCTGGTGGGCTTTAAATAATATACATTTATGAGGTGTGATCAAAATGTATGGTGAGTGTTTAAATTTTGAATATTTAGTACAGGAAAAGATACATTGCCATTAACCCACCTGAAAATAATTCCCCTCACTTTGAACATATTTTCCCATTGTTCTTGTCATGTTCTGAAGCCATTCTGGAAGTCCTCTTTTGTGAGTGTCTTTACAAGGTGTGATAGAAAAAAATTTGGAGAAGGCTTCTGCTGGGTGCTGTCCAACAGAGAGGCAGCTCATAAAAACACGACAGTGTGCCTCATCCCCCTGATTCACCAGATCTGGTGCAGCATGACTTCTGCCTCATCCCCAGAGTCACAGTGACCATGAAATGTAGACATCTGAGTCGGTTTGGGACACTGAGGCACTCATAAAGGAGGCCCTGTAGAGCTGCTGCGGAAGGTGCACCACTGATGGGATAATGTGTTTAAAGCAAGAGGGAAGACCTGAGGGGGACTCAGGGAAATGTGTCTCGGACTGTAATAGATGGTCTTTTACCTAAAGCTCACGCAGGTTTTGGTCTCACACGAGACCTGGCGGTGTCTGTAGGTCAGGACCTCGGCCAGCTTCACTGGGGCTCCTGCTCAGCACTTCGAAGGCGTTTTATCTTCTCAGCACTGAGAGCCTCGTCCAGGCCCCCACACGCTGTCAAAGTCAGTTCCTTGCGGCGTGGGAACTCAGAGGGCTCACTTCCTCCCAGTCCTCAGAGGAAAACCTGCTGCTTCCCGCTGCTGTCCGCAACCCTGCTGTGAGAACACGCACGCGGTCAGGCAGGTCTGGCAAAGCACCTTTTCCTTTGCCATGCGCATGAGCCCCTTGTGTCTGACGATTTTCTGTCTGTGATTTCCTTTGCCCCACATTCACGGTAGACTGACAATGGAAAATGGAAAACTCCAGAAATAAACGATGCATAAGTTTGAAGTTTTTTGCTATTCTCAGTAGCATGATGAAATATCCTGCTACCCTGTGCATCTGCCGGAGATAGGATCGTGCCTCTGTCCAGCAAGTGCAGGCTGGACTCCTGCAGGTCACACTGGAGCTGTCCAGGTTGTCAGATAAACTGTCACAGACTGGAGAGCTTGTGTTCAAGTAACTCCTGTCTTACATAGTCCCGGCCCACGATGCAGGAGCAGTGATGCTGGGAGGTGTATTACAGTGTATTGTTACAATTGTTCCACTTTATTGGTGTTGCTATTATTCTCTTACTGTCCGTACTTTGTAAGTTAAACTTCATCACAATTGCACACTACAGGGAAGACAACTCACTTACCCTGAGGCAAGGCTACCCGTACCTCTGATTATTCCTTTTAATTTGAATACTAACAGTAGCGTGAATGTGTTTGTGTACTGGGGACTGGGAGTACTAATACAATATTCAGAATTTTCACCATAATGTCTTCCTAAGATGGAAAAGGAGGGCTGGAGGTGCAGCTCTATGGTACAGCCCATGGTGAGCTCCCAGAAGGATCCTGGGTATGAACACCCATCCCATAGTAAAATACAATTAAAATAATATTTAAAGGATCTACAGTCCAGATGCTATCCGGTTTCAGGGTTTCAAACACAGGATTTTAGAGCTGGATTAAGCGGACGAGTAAACGCAGGCTTGATCACATCTAGAGTTACTGCTCATAACCACCAGGCCCTACTGTTTTCAGTGCTGTGATTGTTACTGTTGTTACTATTAAGCTGTGTCAGACTCATGAATTTCCATTCTGCATTCATGCAGAGTGTGAACTTGTCACCCCGAGCAATAGGTGTGTAATTTCAGATATGGAAGAGATGTTAGCAGCTTCCTAAATCCATTGATCGTCTGATACATGACTCTGTTTCATCTGCACAGGGCTCAAAACCTACACTAGCAGCACCACGTCCAGGATCAGGGCCAGACTCTCAATTCTGCCATTTGTACAATTGCTTCTCCTTTCCTTTTGGAAGATGAGCTGCACTTAGGTGTCGGCTCTTACGGCCCTCTTCGCGTGCCCTGGAGGTGTTCACCACCACGCAGACAGTTTCAGCCCCCTCGGTTTCTACTTTCCTCACCTCTGTCTCATTCTTCTGGAAAATTAAAATGCACAAGCACCTGCCTGGCAAGTGCAAAGTCCTGAGTTCAATTGCCAGTACAAAAAAAGAAAGAAAAAAGAAATAAAATAAAAAGCACAAATTCACTGTTACTTACATGCTGGGGCAGTTGCAGTTGTATTATCCTTTCAACTTTTTCTATCCTACAGTCTGTACTGTCCTTTTCGTTTTACTTATTTGTATCCAAGGCCTCTGAAGAAGGTATTTTAAAGTATTAACAGGGCTGGGGAAGCAGTATGTACCAGAGTAGCTTTAAATTTTGTACTGTCCCCATGAAAATAAGAATTCCAAAAGAAGAAGAGAAGGAAAAAAAAAGAATTCCAGTATTTTTTGTGTTTTATATAAAGCATAAGGAAAGTCTCCTAAAATAGTTCTTAAACTACAATCTAAATGGGGCACAGGGTCTAACTGAACTGATTCTTCTTTTAAAAGGAAACGTTGAAAATGTCCAGTACAGAATAAAGACTACAAATACCTAATTTGGCTTTTAATTGAGGGGCACACAATAAAAGAGAAGCAGTCAAATATGATCTTTTCTAGGTCTAAGAGAACCAAGTTCTTGAGAATCCCGTAGTATTTTTGTCTTTTTCCTTTAGGTTTAAATGCTTTTGTGCTCCTGGAACTGCCCTGATTTCTAATAGAATGGATGGCTGCATGAGCGCTTTCATCTTTCGTTCTGAGGAAGCTTCCTCCGGTGGTTTTATAACTCAATTGCTTTTTAATCGATCCCCCGAAGAGCCAATATACTGGCAGAGTGACAGCATCTCAGAGCCCACCCACCGGCCCGGGAAGTTAAATCCTTTCCTCCTTTCTCTCGCAGGGAGGCGGGTAGGAAAAGCGTTCATCCTGGGAAGGGTGCAGAGGTAGTGATTGCTTACCTCATCTGAAATGCAGCTTCGGTTCCCCTTTCCCTAGATAACTTGGTGAGGAAAATGGGAGGCCTGGCGATGCCCAGCGGAGCGTGAGGCAGCTCTCTGCAGATAAGTGGACGTGGAGAGCGGCAGAGGACCCGTCCTAGTGGTTTCGGGGTTTGGTGCTTTTGCAGGTTAACGAGTCTTTGGTCTGAGCAGGACGCTCTGCGGCAGAGAAGGTTGTTACACCCTGTGCTTGTGACCACTCTGAGAAGTGCCCCTGACCTAACACGTCAACTGCAAAGTCACCTCAACACATTTTTAAAAAAATATTTTAATTTGATAGAATGGTGTTAGGTTTTCTAACACGAGCTTTCCATTTTCAGCATGGGTTTTATTTGGAGTGATGACTCCATGATTGTGGCCGTGCTGGTGTGTAGTTTCTCTGCATGCCTCTGTCCTAACCTGCTTACAGCTGCGCTGTAAAAACCTAACTCATGCGCATTGAGAATTATGGACACCCATTCAGTTAACTGGGTTACTGACACCAGTTAGTCATCTTTTTCTCATCTCTAAAGAAAGTATGAATCGGAAGCAAAATACTTGTCTTCCCAGAGTGCACTCCCAAAACCTCACTGGAAGCCTGCCCTTCGGTAGACGGTAGACACCCCTTCCTTTCTGTTGCAGGGTAGCTGCGTCCCCAGAGCACAAGTCCTGTATCTGTAAAACCGAATGTGTCTCTGAAATGCGAAGATGGCAGATACAGAGTTGAGTGAATTCTGCGACCAGAATCGAGGAAGAAATTAAGTTTGCGAATGGAGATACCGCTGTAGCTGCTCAGCCAGTTACATTGAATACGTTTTCATAAAGCAGTGTGGGCCAAGGACAGCTTTGAAAAATTGATGTGAGATAAGACGCTTTTCCCAGTAAAATTAACATTCAGTGTCTGTACGGTTTGTGTAACCGGTCTCTAGACATGGGCGGGACTCCTCGATCCAGTCCCATAGTGTTAAGTGGTTCAGGCATCTCCAAGGGAACATCACAGCTGCTGAGTTTGGGTCGGAGGGAGCATGTGAGTAGGTAGATTAATCTTATCTCGAGTCTGTTGATATGCAGGAAAGTTAAGCCATTTGACTAGATAATAAAAATATTGTCTATTGAAGACAATGAAAATAACTTGTTAATCCTTACTTTCCTGTGTTATCTCCTCATGCATGTAGTTTAACTGCATGAGCAGCACAGGCCGGCTACACCAGCGGTGCGGAGCCTGTGGCACGCCTGCTGCAGCCGGCTGTTCGTATCATTAAAGCTCTAAAAGGTTTGCCATCACTGGGCCACGTTATGGATTCTTTGTTAAGTAAGTATATCTGTTCCATAATTTTTGTTTGTTTGTTTAAGACAGGGACTTGCTGTGTAGTACAGGGTGGCTTTGAACTTATGTAGCTGGTTTCAAACTTGTAATGATCCTCCTGCCTCAGCCTTCTTAGTGCTGGGATCACAGGCATGAGTCACCACGCCCGCCCATAATCTCATTGTTTCTTGCATTTTTCCCGATATTTCTGTCATTTTGGTTTAATTTCTATAGTTGACTATTTTTCTCAGCAAAGTAGTAAGATCACTTGAACAAATAAAACCAACGTGTGAATGAGAAAAGTTAAGAGAGAAAGAGACCAGTTGCTTGTGTAATTCTAAGTATTACCTTTATGTCATGACCATTAAAGAATAGAGGTGTTTTTAGACAATTGAACAAACCAATCAAGCAGAAAACTTATGTCTTCTGAGTGACCTCAGTTTGTTTTCCAGCAGTGTGACATTCCAACTTCAGTTTGAATTTCACATCCCAGTAAGAGCAGCAATTCCATCTGTCACTGCCCGTGTTCACTGTGCTGAGGGGGAGACCGTGCTCCCACGTGGAGAGGAGTGTGCCCCGAGGACAGGTAAACAGCCGCTCGGGATTGATGAGCAGGGACAGTTCCGGCGGCCTCTGTTCAGACGGCGGGCTCCATCTCCTCAGACCTCTCTGAATCTCCAAGTGCGGGCTGATTGCAAACTAGGTTCTGTCTCATTGCGTATCCTTCCCAACGTGACAGAGAAAAATGCTCTGTGAATCGTAACAAATCATTTGACACCTTGTAACAGTGGATCAAAATGATTTTATGAACCCTACAAGAAAACGAATGTTGTGAGGAGAGCACCGCATTTTCTCCGTGCAGCTGGTTTTGGAAAGGAGTGTGCTGGTGCACGTCCTCTGGAGCCAGCCTGCCCAAACCTAGTCCTGCACTCTGTCTTTTACCATGCTGCTTTCGGTTAGGTGCTTCCCCTCCCTGAGCCTCAGCCTGTTAGCGGCCAGATGTGTTTCTGATTATACCTGGGCTAGGTGTGTTGTGTGAAGGCTGCATAAGTCAGTGCCTGATTTACAGTCCTTAAACACTGAGTAAAGACTGGCTATTCTTGCTTTTTAATTTGATGAAAAGTATTTCCTCATGAGGTAATTCTGCTGCATGTTTCCTGGGATTTTAAGGGTTATTGTCAATAATTTGTTGATTCTACCAGTTACGTTGAGGGTGAGCTGTCCCCCTAGCTCTGTCCCGGCTCCTCGGCAGAGAGCAGCAGGGACAGGCTCTCGGAGCTGCCAGGATGGGCTGACAGGGAGATGGGCCGTGGCTTGGAGGAGCAGGGGGGCGATGTCCTTCCAGGAGGTGGATCTGGAGCCCATTGCTCCGGTTAGGGCACCTCGGGGGGTCAGACAGGTAGTGGCAGGGCGCTAGGGTGAGGAGAGAAAGCGCGGTGGGAGTGCGGGCCTGATACCGGCCTTTGGAGCGGGAGGCAAGCATGGCGTGGTCTGAAGCGAGAGGGTGCAAACCTGCTGTGCATTTGAAGACGCAGCGTCGTGGCCACTGTGGGATGCTGCAGGTGCAGGAGTCAGAGGCCTCCTAACAGCAACGGCAGTGGTTTGAGTCGGAATGATGGTTTCATGGCCCGTCCAGAGAGTGGGAAGGCAGGAAAATGCCTGGTAGTAGAGCCCAGCCTGAGCAGATGTTTAAGTGGATCTGTTATAGCCCACAGGCCAGGCCTAGAGGTGCTAGTGTGCCGTGGTGAGCTCCGAATGGTGACCGCTTCCTACAGCCGAAGAGAAAAAGAAAAGCTAGAGATGCGTCAGTCATTTTGCCAGGATTTCAACACTGCCGGTTCATAGGGAAGGAGGCTGTGAGCGTCTCCGAGTGGCAGGCTGAGGGAAACAGGAGAGGCTGCACGGCGTCTGAAGTGTACAGACGCCAGTGTAGTGAAACAGTGGAACTTCTTCTTGAGAACAAATAAACAACAATTGGGGATTTCAAGGTAAAGCACTAGAAGCAAGGTACAAAAAGAAAAAAAAAAAATTAACAACCCAAAACCCTGAAAACCAATCTGTTTCCAGTTTTAACTGCATATTTATTGGTTACTCATGCAGGACTGTTAAACTCATTTAGCCCCTAGTATGAGGCAGATACTTTAGGAGTTCGGGTTCAGAAATGAATATGACCTATGTCCTGTCTTCAAGAGCTCAGTTTTGCAATATTGGGTCAGAAGCTCTGCCCAGGGAAATGGTGAGATGTCCTGTCAGAAAGGGGAAGCACTGAGGAGTTCTGAGTCTTGGAGATGACGGAGATGTCTTCGGAGAGGAGTTTCCTCAAGGCCGTGTCTTTGGTTGTAGTTAGAACACTCACTTGCTCCGTGGAGTGGAAGAGCCTTCTGTCTTGCTTTTCTCTAATGCTCTTACTTAATGAGAGCTCCCTGTGGCTCCAGCTGGAAACATGGTCCTGTCTGGCACCAGGTCTCGTGGACCACGCGAGCTTCTAGTGACAGCCTTTACGGACACCCTCAGAGAGGCCCGGTCCGGCCAGGGCCAGCGCAGCCCCTGCCTTATGGGAGCAGCAGCCATTCTTGTCCTCTCTCTTCTCCTTGAGCTGCATCTGAGGCTGCGTCTGCATCTCTGGGTTCTGCCTTGGATCTCTTCTGCTGCCTTCTTCACACCAAATCTTCACTTTGCTTCTTCTTATAAAAGTCTGCTGACATTGAAAGCATTGTGTCCTACCTTCGAGTAGTGACTACGGTAGAATCCTAAATATTAAGATCCAGTTGTATTATAGATTAAAAGGAACCTCTGATTTTTACTATAGCCACCTTACTCTTCGCCACCCCGAACTGCTCAGATTTTCATACTGCCAGGTTTTTCCTTATGTCATGGCTACTTACCTAAAAAACAACAGTTCAGAAAATGCACTTTGTCTGGAAATACTTGCAGTGTGCTATCAGAATTTGTAAGATATGTACCTTTTTGTGGTAGCAGCCGGATTTCAGTTTGTTAACAGGGTGGGTGACACCATTTCTCCTTGAAGGTGGAAATCCAAGGTCCGGCCTTAGCTCCGAGAACGTGCTGTGGGAAAAGCGTTCGGTGTGAGTCTCAGCTGTCCTGAAGCCCTTGCATCCCGAAGCTTACTCAGTGATCCCACAGTGTTGCTCAAAGTGTGGCCCAGGGACAGTGGGCATCCCTAGCACGCTCTGGTAGGCTCTTCAGGGAATAGATCTGTGTCACTACAGTCTGCGCTGGGTGCAAGACAGAGCCGTGCCTTTCAGTGTAACGCACGGTGCTCACGTTCATTGCCAGATTTCCAGATCCTACATTGCCCTAACTTTAGAGAGCTAGAATTGTTCATTTGTGGAGTTTTAGTGTAGTACCACAAGACTACCCACCATCATCTGGAAAGGCTATAAAAGTGCTTATTTCCAACCTACCAATCTTTGTGACTTTTCTCATTATTTTAAAAGTCTTGTTACTTTTCTATTAAAATGTCACTAATCATGTAATCCAGGTATTCTTTTAACATGGATTAAATACTGATTTAAATTTTTTTCAGTTGAAATTCTAGTAATTTTCAATAGATGTAAACCCAACACACAAGATATTTGGGGGGTCCTCAAGCATTTTTAAGACTGTAAATGAGACATGAAGCCAACACATCTGAGAAATTCGGTGCAATAAGGTCTGTGAGATCATCATGCTTTTGACCCCCCGACCAAGCTTGATAAAAGTCTGTCTGGACTCAGCCAGCAAATTGTTTGGAGTAGCATTCTATTGGTATTTGATTATAAAATCTACATCTTGTGGTTTTTTAAAAAAATAATTCCTGTCATTCTATCGATTTCCATCGGACCTGGATAATGAAGTTTTTCCTTTAAGTCTCTTCTTTGTATTGATTCACAACAGATGCTGGACTTTCTCCAAGGACTGACACATATTGACAAGAGGAATGGTAGCTCTGTGCCTTTTATTGTGACGGGGAAATTCAGTGCTGCTGCTCCTATACTTACGCAAGCTTTTCATTAATGACTGTAGTTTCTGCTGTGCTCGAAAGCTTTGTACTGTTTTTAGAGAAAAAAATTGACCAATCAATATTAGTCTTAATACCGCCAGCAGAGGAAATAATTTCATAAAGATTCTACCTGTGAAAGTGGACCGAAAGCTTGTACACTTTTTTTTTTAACCTTCCATGTATTCTGCATGAATATTTTACTCTTAGGAAAGTACCATTAACTAGTGATATGTAAATACTGTTATCATCAGAATAAGATAAAATTAAATCAAAAGATGAAAACTGAATGTTCGTAATGAAAATCTAACTGGACTGGAAGGATCAGGCTTGTAGTTTTTAGTTAAGTATGTACAGATTTAAAGTTACTTTGTTCAATTCTGTGTTTTCTTACTTACAAAAGTTTACAATGGAGAAATCAGAGAGTTAAAACTGTTTTAGCCAAAGAAAGTGAATATATTGCTTTGAAAATGTTCCTTAAATAATATCACCTAAAAGTATAGTGATAATTCTTTGTTTAAAACCTATGCAGGGCTGGGGATATAGCTCAGTGGCATAAGCGCTTGCCTGGCAAGCCTGAGGTCATGAGTTTGATTCCCGGTACCAAAAAAGAGAAAAAAAAATCTATGCAGTAGTGGATGGTCTTTTAATTGTTACATACCGAAGGTCGAACATAATCAGCGAAACTGTGGAGCAGCTTATAGTTTATCACCCTCCGTTCCCAGTGCTGCCCCTTTCCTGGAGTGGAAAAGGGGTAGGATGTCTGAATGCAGTGCAGAAACTGAAAAATAGATTACATGCAGAATCAGCTAACAGGTTTCCAAGCTTAAAAATGTATATAAATAATTGTGTCAAGCCTCCTCTGTCATCATACCATTGCCAATGATAAAAACTGTCAAATCATTTCTTAGGGGAGTCACAAGACTTTTTGCCCTATCCTACCTTGACCCAGAGAAAAATGCACTGTTTGTCTCTTAGAAGGCACCGCAGTCCCAGCATAGCTCTAATAATTTTTGGAGACGTGTTTCTTAGGTGATTACCTCAGACAAACATAAATTCTTTAGGCGACACCAGCGTCATCTGACGGCTGTGCACATCTGGTGAAGTCCTTGGTAGAATGTGTGACGTATGATCACTGTTGACTCTCGGAGTGCAGGAGAATGCAGGCCTCAGCCAGAGCCCAGCGGGAGTTAGGCGGGAAAGGTGGCTCTGTCCCTTGCTCTGAGCTGTAAGGAAGTGTCTTTTTTTTTTTTTTTTGATAATATAGCTGTGGTTTTCAAAAGCAATTCAAAACATGTTTCTGTTTAAGAATTTAATTGGCTCATGGCATTGTGTGTCATGGACTGCCACACATGCCCTGAGAAGAACCGCTGTCCGCCTGAGGCCGAGAATGGTGCAGGTTGTGGTGATCACTTTGCCCCTAACAAGAAAAAGAAATCTTGCATGAATATGAGAAGTCAGGTGACTCCTCCTAGGTCTATTATTTCATGGTAATTAATACATTTACCACAAAAAGTCTACAAATGTTTGGTGTGAAGAAAGTCCTACATCTTTATTTCACAATAAGGCATCGTTATTTTTATCTTTACCAAGAAGTCTGGTCGAGGAGAAAGCAACCTGGAATAAAGTGTGGAGATTATTTTGGCATTGACTAGAGCAGCAGTATCTTCAGGCTTCCCAGCTCCTAAGTCTAAAGGAAAATTCTTCCTTTGCTCCAGACTCACCCTGATGAGTTGTGTAGACGTAAACAGGAGAGGCAGCTTTTCGCACCCTTAAAGAAGGGTGCAAACAGTGCCCAGTGCAGAGGTCTGGGAATAAAACCAGTCTTGGGATGGCACTTGGGCAGTGCCACCCGCATTAAATGAGATTACAGAGCGCTTGAGCCACGTGATGCTGGGGGCGATAGAGTTAGCTGTGATAGAGAGAGAGCTGGAAGAGTATTTTTAAAGTGAAAGATATTTTGTCCCCAAAACTATCCTAATGCCTTTGAATTTCGTTTTCTTTCACTTGAACTTAATAAGATTGAAGTGTACTAATTTTTTTTTGTGAAACCTCACCAAAAATAGTAGATAATTGGGTTTTGGGCAACATTATAATAACAGTAAAACTATTGAAATTCTAGCTCTGTGTATAATAAAAATTTCTGTCTTTGTTTTAATTTCTTTTCATTTGACTTTGGTAACACGTCAGATTTTTCAGGACTGGCTATCAAACTTATTTCTGTCAAGGATATATTTAGTTTTTATACTCACACACATAAATACATGTAATATTATATATATATCTATATAATTAGATACCGTATGTACTATAGTGTGTGTGTGTATATATATATATATATATATAGTATATACAGTAGTAATAGCTATTAATGTAGCCTTAAGTAAAAATCTTGATTTCTACATGTTCTGAATAGCTTGTCTTTGATGATGTAGTTTGCGATACTGTCATTTTGTGTACTTGGCTTGCAGTCACTTCAAAATGTATTTAAGTGTTAGAACAAAGGAGGTTAAGGGGAACAGATTTTAAAAAATCCCTCACAAGCCAGGCTCATCAAGGATGATATAAATAAAAAACCCGAGTTTGTCTTGGTAGTGCAGGTGGCCAAAGATACCATGAAGAGAAAGGAAGCAGTACTTCATAAAGTAAGTAGCTATAGGATAATTATCTGTTCACTGGCTTGGCATAAAACTAAAATCATGTAATGTAATTAAAAATGTATCCAACATCATCTTTGTAGAAAATACAATGGCTGGGGTATTCCCCAGGTTCTTTGCCTTTTTTTGTGTTTTCTGCTTTTGTTCAGTGATGATCCTTTTGGCTCTGGTCCTTTGAAACCCACGCAGCTGGGCCTGTGGGCGCTGGTGCTTAGGGTAAAGCAAGCACCTGCCTGGCATCCCCCAGGCCTGAGTTCTCAACACTCCAAACCTGAAAAGAAAATATAAAAATGAAGCGGAAAGGTAGAAAGTTCATAGCTATTTTTTGTTCTAGGTATATTCTCTAGCTTTTTTAGCTGCTTGTTTATGGAGCGTTGTGTGCTGCCCAAACCATCATCTCCTTGTCCTGCTCTAGTTACTTAATTTGGCTGGGAATCTGGGCTTTGGATGGTTGAAATTCTTGGCAAAATAAAGCCATTCTTAGAAGAAAACCAGTGTTCCTATTGTGATGCTTTAAGCTCCAGAATGTTATATATGAGGAAGAATAAATTAACGCTTACAATGAACTATCTCATGAATATGGAGCAAGCCAAATTGATTTTGATAAACTGCTTCATATTCCACTGTTATTATTCTATCTTGAAAGATTTGCTTTGTGTGGTGAGAAATTTAAACAATATAAGAATATTTGGAAACAAGAGGACTGGAAGTGCGGGGAATAGAAGGCAGGATGAGAAGCCATCTCCTCCTTTGAACATGTGTCACGAGAGGCAGTCACTCTGGCAGTGCCATGCGGTGATGGACCTCTGTCCAAGACTGGAAAACAGTTTGTTTTCCCATCTTGCTGGCCCCAACTTCTGGTTTTCACATGACCTCTTTAGCAGGTCGTTCTAGACCGTGCATTTCTCTTCAAATCAGTACTTGACAGACTTCTGCTAGTGAGAGAGTCTTTCTACCACACAGCTCACTAGGGATGCTCTTCACATCACACTTGCCTATTTCCAAGTCTCTCTGTTGCATAAGTAAGTATATTTTAGGTTGTAGAATTCTATATGGTAAAAGGTCTACCTATTTGAAGGCCAAATTTAACATCTCTTCCTACTGAAGATAGCACAGATTGTATATAATAAAGGAGGAAGAGCTACAGGTTTGTTATTAGGCAGCTTAGCCAACCTGCTATGAAGAGAAATGTGAATTAATTAGAAAATGTAAATTGAGGTGAAATTGATTTTGACTAGTTCAATTATTTTCTTAGAGCTATTCGTATATTTTTGTGTGTGTCAGTTTTAGGCGCCTAGTTTAATTGGACTGTAGAAGACTCTGCTATGCTCAGAATTTTCTATGGTGTACCAGAGTAAAGGCATCTAATTATAAGATCAAGATGCAAACATTTCAGCAGAAATAATGAAAAAATATTTTAAGTGATATGAATTCTGAAAATTCTCTTTTAAGAAAATGATCCCATCAAAGAAGGTATTTTTGACATAAAAGAAGAAATCCTGGTTAAGAACAACGTATATATAATGCCTTTCAAAGACTCTGGTATTGGATTGTAAGGAATTATTAATGAAAATGAAATGCCTAAATATCATTATATAATCAATAAATGACAAAGTTTCCAGACACTTTAAATGGTTGTAGAAGAACTCCTATGAATCACGTCGGTGGAACTCTGGTATGGGAGGAGGGGCGCTTGCCAGGTAACTGGGCCTGAGAGTGGGACCCCGCAGTGGAGTCTGTGCCCTTGCAGAGCGAAGCGCGCTGGGCCATCTACCACGGGAAGTCTGCTGGTGCCTTACTCTTCAGCCTCCTCATCTCCAGAACTGGGAGAAATATATTTCTCTTGAGGATTTCCAGACATAGTTCAGCACACTGGTTATGCTGAAATTTCAGATAAACAGTGAGTCCTTTTCTACAGGGTGAGGGAAATGCTGTGTGGAAGGCAGTTATGACACTTTGTGCATCTGAGCTTCAAACTGAACTATGAATCCTCAAAAATACAATCTTTGCTAGGTCTGACAGTTCTTCTTGGGAGCCTTGTCTAGTCCTGCCCACATCATCCTGCTCAGATTGTGGGGTATGGTCTAGTCCGGGTTACATGCACTCTTAACCTTTCTGCTCCAAAGCGGATCGAGAACGGGACTTCTAGAAAGAGTCCTAGAAAAAAATCATGCCAATGTTAGCAACAAAGAGATGCTGTGCAGACAGGCAGAAAACAAAAAAAAATGTACAAGTAAAAATGCTCTGTGTAAATATTATCTAGTAAACCTGTGAAGACTGTGTCACATGGTGAAAGGCTTGGAGAAATCTTAGCACAGTGCTGGGTACCTAGAAAACCTCATGAATTTTTCTACAGTGTGTGCTATTAGTATTTTACTAATGTTAATGCACAACTGCCCCATTCATTAAACAAACATTAACTGAGCACTTTTATATTATTTCAAAGGTTTTCTATTTTCAAATCTTTCTGGGAATACACGTCATTTTGTAATCCCAGCACTTGGGAAGCTGAGGCAGGATTGCTATGAGTTTGAGGCCAGCCTGGGCCAACCTCCATTATACAGTAAGACCCTGTCCTAAAAAACAAAAAGAAAAAGAAATAATAGAAAAAATTACTACTTCATGGAAATGGAGTAATTCCATGGAACAACTTTGAGCGTAAGACTTTCCCTTCCCTGATTAGAATTATTCCTAGGAACAGGGAGTGTTTACTTGTTCATAGGGTGTGAATGCTTGAAATCTCTTCCTACTTACACTCTCTGATAGTCATTTCTGTACAGAAACCCATGTCTAAAGCTTAGTCTGCTTGCTTTTCTTCTACTCCAGACACAGGGCTATTTCCAGTGACCTCCACCCATCCTTGCTTTGAGGTTCCAGCTTCCATGCTGTCCCTATACCAAAGCTGCAGGTCAGCCTCCCGTGGTTTCCTGGCCGAGGAGGGGCCGTCTCGGCGCCCACTCACAGGGAAAGCTTCAGCTCAGAGACAGCTTAGCAGACCTGAGCATTGCATGGTACCATTTCCAGAGCTGTTCACTGCTCCTCTGGTGGCTTCTTCCAGTAGGCATGTAACGTGCAAGAGGCAGCACCTACAGTGCATAGGAATACTTGAAGAAAGATTAGAATTACAGCTCTCCACTACTACAATTTCAGTATGAATTTACACAGAGCTGTTTTGAACTATTTCTAAGAAGCAAAGCAAGAAATCCATTACTACTTGGCTTCTCGACCCAGTTACTCAGCAAGTATGTGCAGGCGTGGTTCTGGGAGACCATACTGTTACTTACATTCGCATCTGTGTGAAAAAGTTGATTTTACATTTCAGCTGAGAAATTTTGACTGACTTCATGCCTACTTATCTCCAGATAGAATTCTGGTGCATTGTGTCATTTGCTTATTTTTAGTGTCTCTTTTTAATGATTTAAGGTGAAGTTTCGCAGATGATTTAAGATTCACACTTATACCAGGGAGGTTTTTAGGTTATGCTGTAAATGTTGGGCAGAAGATCCCAAAAATAAACTTCAGTTCACCAATTTTTAGAAATGAAGAGGCAAGATTTATGTGTTTCACACAGTGCGAAATGTGGCAGAGGCTATAACAGGAGCAACTTGGCAACAGTGAAGCACTTCACAACCCTTGCTCTTTCAGAAATAATGCCTGTTTTGTTTCTTGGACTGTAAGAGAGAATTGGAGATAGAACTTTCCTGGCATATATACTTTCCTGGCATATATACAGAAACAAGCTCATTAGCGTTGGAATCCATCTTATAACTGTTGGGAACAGGGAAAGAAAAACCAATCTGTTTGTTCCCTGTTTCATATTCATGGGCTGCCGAGGCGCCAGCGTGATTGACAGCCTCAGTATATGTTGTCTGCTTTCTTTAGATGGAGCTGCGGGCTTTGGCTCACCTATCACTCACTTCCACTCTGCTCCTGAGGTCTATTGTTGCTCTCTTCGCTCTCTAAATTGTGTTGTGATGAATTGGCCACTTGGGAATTTTAGGACATCTTAACCCCAGTCTGACAGAAATCTCTTCAATAAATAATCTGCCCACCAGTATGCCAAATGCAAGTGGATCAGAGGACAGAGAGTTATGACAGCTTTCGCAGGATGGAAAGCAGCAGCCAGGGTTGTGCTGGACCCCGAGAAGCCAGGAGTGGCCTCCATGTCCCAGTTTGATTTTCCCCAGATATATTTGGTTGAGATGTACTCGGCCGAGGTTTCCTTTGAAGCTGTGTGTTCATGCATGTGTGTGCATGAGAGAGAGAGAGAAAGAAAAAAAGAGAGACATGAGTGTATGCTTCTGAGGTTCCTTCACTGTTGAAAACTGGGGAATTGCTTCTGTAAGGCAATTGTTGGAGATCATTTTTGTTTATACGGTGGGCTTTTCTTTTTAAAATTCCACTGATTTTAACTGACAAGCAAACGTTGCGCATATTTGTCATGTGCATGTTGCATTGAAATACGTGTGTATCGTGAAATGGCAAAAATCAGGCTGGCTCACAGATGTGTACCTGATGTATGTAATGTTGTTTGTAGTGAGAGTGTGTGAAATCCACTCTTGGAATCAGAAACGCAACCTGTTATTTTTGACTGTAGTCCCCAGGTCTACAATTGGTGTCTTGTTTATCCCTCCCAGCTAACTGAAGTCTCCTATGGCCGAGCTCTTCTGTGATAAATACAGACTGATGCAAGGAGGAGTGGTGATAGCTCTAAGGAGCGAGAATGATTTCAAAATCACACTGAGTCGTTCTTTAGGTAAAAATAGCAGTTATAGAAGCAAATTTGAAGGGAGTTATATGCATTTAGAATCTGAATAATAATAGGTCACTTGGCTTAGGTCATTTAAATTTTGGTGAAAATGTTCTTTTTTTTAAACTGAAAAACACACAAGAGTTGCCTGTGGAGTTATTAATCTAATTACACTTTTATATTTGAGTTTAAATTATTCAGATATAACCTGTGTGCCACAGACGTAGCAAAAAACCAATTTGGCAAAGTGATCAATTAGTTTCCACCATGTTACTATAAATTCTACAGCTTTGTGAGAAATTGTGAATGAAATCAAGCCATTAGTAGAGTGAAATAAGGACTTCAGTCAAAAATAGAATCTAAGTATCATCCTACACGTCTAGTATGCACATGTATATACTTACCTTACCCACAGAATATCTATTTATTAAACATTTGAAGCGTAGCAGTCATGTTCAGAATCACATTTGAACTGAGCCCTTTGAGTCGTCTTTGCACGGGCCCACCGGGAGGGAGCTCTGTCCTCTCCTCTGGAGGTGCCATTCTTTGCACTGAAGGGCGGCCCCCTTTCCCACCCTAAGGTGTGTGGCTCAAGTTCACAGCAAGTCACTGTGACATGGTGCTGCTTGTCATGAAGAGGTGGACAGCTCTCTAAGCTTCTGAGGTGGTCAGGAGATGACCCTTCCGCCCCAGTGAGGAAGAGAAGGGGTTTGCACCGACGCGTTCCCTGGCTGGCGGTGCGTGCGCGTCTGCGTGCGCCTGTGTGGCGACACTGCACACAGCCTACGGAGTAGGAGAGCCTGCGCTTTTCCTCATCTACAGAAAGGAATTAAAATGGCGCGATGCTGCTGCTGTCCCTGGAAGGGGAGGGTTTGCAGGACGAGCCGCGCAGAGCTGATTAAAGTCCTGCCGAGCACCAGCTGCTCTCCCTTCCCTGCGGAGCTACCAGCAGGTGACCGTGTGGGCTCATTAAGGCCGGAGCACCGGGTCAGAGGTGAGAATTGCTTCTGGCCTGCTAATTGAAAAAAAACCAGAGTCTCCAATTAGTATCCCCGTGTCCAAATTAGACAGTAATATATACGATTTAAAAAACCCCTCAAATCTCCTCTAATTATCTGTCTAAAGTACAGCATGGGAGAATTGCTAAAGGACACAACATGGTGTGAATTTGGGTGGCACTCCACACCCACAGAGCTGTTCCATTGTCTCTGTCCTTTGACCTGTGCCGTGATCCTGAGAAGCTGGAAGGAGTGCCTAGTAAACACGCACGTTGGGAGAATAAGCTGAGGCACAGAGAGGATGGCAGCTGGCATAGGATCGCAGACTTCCCAGAGGAGCACATATGCCTTCTGAGACGCCTGAGGACCTCGTACCTCAGCCTCCGTCCACTCCTCACCCTGAGGGCTGGCAGTGACCTTCAGTGGCTGCGCTGCAGGCTGCTGAGAGAGAGTGGTGGGCCGAGGAGAGACCCCTCCCCGGGACCACAACGCTTCCACCTCAAACTCCACGAACGCTTCTGTTGAGAACACTGATGATCGCCAGGGCCACCAGCAAAGGAAAGCTGTGTCATTTTTATGTCATTTATAAATTGCATCCAGTACAATCAGTTCCTTATTTTCATTGGTTCTTATAAACAAGTCTGAAGTTACAGGTTTAAAAATATTTATTCCCTAAAAATACTACAAATAAAACTAGTGGAACCATTTATACGTGAATAACCTCCTTGCTTTTGTTTTGCTTCTTAGCTTCTGGGCATGCACCTGACAGCCTACCTGCGTCTTCCTCTGTATGTAAACACACACTGGGAGCTGCTGTTTTTCCCAGTCGCTGATGCTACTGTGGGAGCAGTCATTCCATCCTCTTTTTAAATTAGCTGTGCTGCTACTAAATCTCCTAACCAAATGCCTCCCTTCCTTCCTGCTATTCTGGGACCCAAAGCTGAAAAATAAGCCTCAGGCTTTGCCTGCAGAAACAGAATGAAAACTGTTCTTTTTGCAATTAAATTTGCATATATTATTGAATACTTTAAATATTTCATTTGACTGGAACTAATTATTTTATTTTTTAAGTATCCAAGTATCAAATTTTGTTTATTGAATACTACAGCAGTGGCAGTGTTACCATTTGACAAATTAGTAAATAAATTAAAAATGCAGTTATTGTTGAGAGTTATTATTAATATAACATAAATCTTTGCTTGGACTTATGTAGCTTTTCTACTTTCTTCATTTCTAATAGAGGCTGTTTTAATTAGCTGATTTCAGCACTGTTTTCTCATGTAGAAAAACAATTCTCTCTATGTACATACACACACGTACACACACTCACCTGCTAACACATGATAGCTCTGGACTGAGTGCGTTTAATTAATTCACACTGAACTAGTAAATACGATTTCTGAGTAGTAGGCCTGGATTTAACACAATAAGTTGAGAAAAAGCATAAATTCACATTCATGTTTCCTTAAGTAGATACTCTCAGGTCATGATAACAGTAGTGCTACAGAGCTCAACGTATTCTTTGGATATTAGTGAGAAATTTCCAGATAAAAGCACTGTCTACGAGGATTTTTTTTCTTCAGATTTTAAGTAGCTGATCTTTTATATAAAGAACCGATAAAGTTGCACGTTCATTGGAATGACAAGGATTGGGAAAGGCCCCCGGGATAGTTAGCACGGTGAGAACGCGCTGCCCGAGGTTCCTCTTCCCATGGTGTTTCAGCGCACATCCCAGCTCTGTGGTTGAACACGGCCTGCTGCAAAGGGTCCTCAGCTGTATGCTGTATGGATTGTTTATATTTGATTCCATCATTTTAAAAATACTTTAAAGAGGGAAATCTGTTGTTTGAAACGGCCTCTTCCTTCGAGACTACCAGGACTGCCTCCCCTCGCCTAGCCGGCCTGGAGCTGGGCCTCAGGGAGGCTCAGCGCCCTGGAGGTGAGCCCTGCCCGCTCTCCCGAGGGGCCCCCAGGCGCTGCCCTCCCTTGGCCGCGGTGTATCTGTCCAGCGACTGACGAAGGGACCCCGGGAGCGAATGGTCCCCTGCTAGCGCGCGCGGAGACCTGAGGAGCATCCCCTCAACTGCGCACCGCCGCTGTCCACGCGAGCACACGCGCACCCAATGCCAGCCCCGCCCCATCCTCAAGGCTGCGCCTCTCGGCCTTTCTCAGTTCCTGGGGGATCTCAGCCAGATCACCCCCGGGGCGCCACGCTGCGGGGCCCTGGACCCTACGCACCGGCTCCCTCCGAACGTCCTCTCCGTGTTAAGCGTTTGCACTTTTGTTTGAGGAATGTATAATTTTCCAAGTTAAGAAACGGCCTGTGAAAAGGGTATGTTCACAAATTAACAATATTTAATGACAAAAAGTTTACTATATTGAAAGGTCAAAATAAAAGAATATAAAAATTTGTTGAAGAAGTAAATTTATAGTAACAGAAATAATTATAGAGAATGATGCACAAATCCAAAGCCACACATGTAACCTGTAAAAATTGTTAGAATATGTAAAAATTCATGTTTTTTGTTTTTTCGGGAGAAGATAGAAATGAAGTTCACCTTAATTGCCATATGTATTGCTTTCTAAGATAGAAATATTTTAAATAAAAATACATGCATTTTATTAAAGAAAGGTTAATAGATAATTATTTAAAAGCAAAAATATTCAAATCTTATTATCTTGTCTAAAATATAGTCTGGCTAACATTAATGATACATGAATTTTTTATGAATATACTTATGCGGGGAAGGTCTATAAATATTTATAGTGTAAATTTTGTTTGATAAACTTGTTTTGATGAACAGTATATACACACATCCTACTTAGATCTGTGAGAAGAGACGGTATCAGTAATTTCTATACTGTACTCTGCTGCAGTCTTTGGAATATTTACATATGTGTATGTGGGTATATACACATATATGTTTAGACTTTTTCCCTACTAATGGAAAATTATATTCATAATTTATCTCCAACCTCAGGCAAACAATATTCTGATTTCAGACTCTGGAATTGTTTTGCTGCTGCTTCTATTTCATAAGATGAAGTCAAGCCATATGTATTCTTTTGTGTGTCTAGCTTCTTCACAGAGCATAATGTTTTTGTGATTCATTTGTGTGTTGTGTATGGCAGTAATTCCTACTTTTTTATTGGTGACTAGTAGGCTGCTAATTAAATATACCAAATTTGTTGATGTATTTTCCTATTGATGTTCATTCACGTTCTGCTTGTTCTTCCTATTATGAATAGAAGTGTAGGTTCTTTATGGTGGGCATACATATTTATTTTGTAGGGGTAGGAGGTAATATAATATATCCAGGAGTGGAACTGCTGGACCGTAAGATGGGAATATATGTAGCTTTATAAGAAACTGCCAAAGAGGAGAATTCAGTATAAAGTTATTTTTCTCTGAAAGCTAACTGCTTTCTAATTTCTCTCTCCTCATGTCAGTGCTGTTGAAGACAAGAGGGTTCAGAGGTGACCAGAATCCATGGCTCTGTTGACTAAAGTATCTTCTTAAATTTTCCAAAAAACTTTTGGTAATTTTCCTTTACTTAATAAAAGCTTTTAAGGTGAACTACGCGAAACCATTTCTTACAGGTTCCAGAGCCCCAGGCTTACCCTCATTTGTGGCCTGATTACCTTAGGAGCGTTAGGTGTCATAATGTAGTCCGCAAGGCGTTTTCTTTCCATTAATTTTCTAAAGTATATCTATTTCTCACTCTTGGGGTTGTAAGACACTGCGCAGATTCACAAACCAGACACACGTAGTAGTGTTTGTGTGTCTGACCTATTAATACAAGTAAGTAAATACCGGCCAGCGACAGTAGTGCTCAATCACTGAAAATAGTGATGGCCACGCAATTAATGCCTCCCCTTGAACGAGTCAGTAGCTTGGGGGACAGATGTGCCTGTCACAGCCGTCAAGTGGAGTCCCCGGCACCAGAGAGGCCGGCGTTTACACGCTGCTCCTCTGCTCTGTAATCAGACACGTGAGCCAAGGAGGAGAGGTCCCACCCCAGTGCAGGGAAGCAAGTGAGCCCCTCACAAAGCCCTGTTTCCCTTAGCGTGGGTCCATCGAGCTGAGGATCCAAATCTAGAAAAGTCGTTCCGGAAACGAGTTCCTTCCTTCTGAACAGGGAGGAGGAGCGCTTTTTCCTGGGTAGCAGGGCAAAGCGGGAGCAGAGCGAGGACGGCTGTCTTTGCTCCCTGGAACCCTCTGTGGCCACCCCCGGTGGCGATCCGGGGGTCAGGGATGCGTGGAAAAGAATCAGCGAAGGCGGATCTGTGCGTGTGGAGGTAAGCGGAGGCCGCTGCTGGACCCACCCACACACCCTCACACCCTCACACCCTCACACCCACACACCCTCACACCCTCGGCCGGCGCGGCCCTGGCCCCGGGAAGCACCGGCCCGCTGCTGCTGTCTGGTGGGGCGGCCTGGCGTCACCGGCTCCCAGCCTGGCCATCAGCCTTCGGGGACCAGCCTCGGAGCCCCGCGGGCTCTCTGGGCCTCGCAGGCGGCCCACAGCGCTGAGGCCAGGCCGGAGGAGACCTGCCCGGGTCCTCGCGGGGCGGGGCGGCAGGGCCACGTGGGAGCCTGGCCCTCTCTCCATGGACGCGCCCCTCCGTCCAGCCCGACCCCTTCTCATGGGTTTTCGTCTCCCTGTGCCTCTGGCTCCTCCTGTGCACGATGGCACCCTCAGTGGGACCCGCGGGAGGGGGCCGTCCGGGCCGGGGAGCGCACCCCAGAGCACTTTGTGTGCATGCCACTGCCTGGCTGCTTTGCTGGCTGTGGATGTAGACGTGAGCGCAGCCCGCAGGCCTGGACCTCGTCCAGCACAGGTCCTGGATCGCCCCGCAGCCCGCAGACACCCTGACGCTCGGAGTCTCTCAACATGAGATGTAAAAGGGTCCATTTCCCTTACCTTTGTTCCATCTGTACATACACATAGGTACACGTATATGTACTACTGTACTACTCTACATGTATGTTTACATGCCTGTGCCATACCTGTGCATGCCTTTCAATAAATGTCACAGAATTAAAGGTAAGTTAAGATATAGTGGAAAAACGCAGTAGATAGTGTACCTGAAGATACAGCTTTTGATGAGGTTCCTGAAGGCTAAAATGTGCAGCATAATTTTCCGCCTGGAAGTCTTAATTTTCCGGCATAACGTGTTTAAAAGTAATTGTACCATATTAGGATGTTTAGTTCTTCTGAAAAATGGTTCCTAACGTGTCTGTCATGCCTAAGGCATACTCCACGTAATTGAATTTGTGAAGAAGGACCAGTTTTAGCAAATCCTTGGTTTCTTAAGTGCTTGTATCCTATCGCAGTGCATTCAAAGTGATTTCCGCCGCACAGGAGGAAGACCTTCCTCGACTCATCCAAGGGCCCGTACACTGGAATTTCACATGCCTGTGAATGACCGTCTTTGCAGTAGAATGCCCACACTCGTGTTGTGATTTATGATTCACAAAGTTGTGGCACATACATAATTCTGAACAGTTCCTAAGGGGCCAGGGATATAACCTATGGCACAAGTGCCTGCCTGGCAAGCGCAAGGTCCTGAGTTTGATTCCCAGTACCAAAAACATCCACAAAAAACAGTTCTTAGGTCTTTGAATTAGGAAACTCAGTTTCTCACAAATATATTTTCACGTACCTAAAGATCAGGTATGTTATTCAAAGAACTACTGATGAGCTGAAAAATATCATGTTCTTGTTCACTTCATTAATTATATTTAAATCGTAGATTTTGTGATTGAGCATTCCAAAATATTGTATTTTGTCTCAGTAGCATATTTTAAGTTAAAGTAATCCTTAATAAAGATTAATTTCTCTGTGAATATTTTTTTTTTAATTTTGAACTGGGATTGCCAGGCAGGCCCTACTCCACTGAGCTGTCCCTGCCCCTTCCCTATGAATTTTAATCCCTGAAGAAGTAACCTGTTTTCTTCTCTATGCTCAAATAATTTACTAGATAGTTAAATGCTTGAAGTGGCCACAACTTCTCATTGACTTGGTGTTACTCAATACTTTAATTTTTAAAAATTCAGATAAGATGTTTTCTCAAAAACAGATAGAGTTTTTTGTTTTTTTTTTGGTTGTTTGGTTTTTTTCTGGTACCGGGAATCAAACTCACGACCTTGTGCTTGCCAGGCAGGCGCTGTGCCACTGAGCTAAATCCCCAGCCCCTACAGATAGAGTTCTGCAGTCTCTTTTTTCCTAGGTAACGCTCGCCCTTCCTTCTCCAAAGCATGTGCTGTTTCGAGCCGGCAGCACTCTCCCCTGCTCCTCCTGTGGCCTTCTTTACTCTGAAGCAGCTCTGTTCACAGACAGAGAGCGTGCCGGCCGGGAGCACCACCCAGCTCTGTGCCCAGCCGTCCTCACCGCTGCTGTCCTCACCTGGCTTCTTCCTTTCTGACTCAGCAAACTGGAGTCTGATTTTGTCTAAGTCTTTCAGTCTTCTCCTGTTTTTCAAATCTCTTCTCCAGCTCTTTCATGACTTTGCTCCTCTCCATCAACAGTTCCTGTTTTCTCTGCTTCTTTCTTTAAAACAAAATACCCGTGACTAGGACAACTGCTGAACCAGAAAAAAACTACACACAACATCACAACCCAAAGCATCTCTCTGCTGCTGTTTCACTATTTCCGGACTCTTTTTCCAAATTTTTTCTCCTGACCATCATACTGCAGTCACTGTTCAACAGGTGCTCTACCGGGGAGCCCCATCGATCTCCCCAAGCCCTCGCAGGGATCCTCAGGAGCAGGGTCTGTAGGATAATGTTCAACCCTCACCAGACCAGTTGTTAGGACGACCGTCTTCCTGTCTGGAAATGTTGGTTAGGGCTATGAGTGCCATGTGTCCTACTCAAAAAAGCGCAGTTGGTTCCAAAATCTAGTTCTGGGTGTAGCAGATGTCTTATGATGAGGCCGTGTAATAAATGTTGAAGACAGCAGCTGGTCAGAGCCAAGATGTCCACAGCCAAATGACCCCGGCTGAAGACCACAGACTTCCTGGTGTGCTGCAGAGGCACAGGCTGCCTGGGAAGAAATCACTGCTGCTGAGCGTCCACTTTTAGAGATGTTTGGTCAGAGACTTCCTTCCCAGGACTTCATTCAGTACCACGAAATCAATTTTAAAGTTGGAAAGCAGCTCATCAAAGGCAGAGTGAAAATGTGTCAAGTATAACTGGCTAGTATGTTAAATGCATTTGTTCTTAATAAGGCTTGCTCTGTAAGTATTGAACTTTGGGTAGAGTTAAGGGTAGGATAATATCTCAGTCAAGTAAAGTTGAGCTTGTATGCTTTAAAAACCATCACAGAATATTCTTAAAAATGCTTTTTAAGAAATAGAGTACATCATCTTCTTTATATTTACCTCAAGATAGTGTATGTTTCCGTAGTTTATGTTGTTCTCGTGTAATAAATGTTTTGCTGAGGGTCTACTGTATAAGTGAGACATGTTATTTTGGTTCCTGCTAAATCTTTTGATATTAAAATATTAAAATATTAAATATTAAGACTATTCTGCCCCTGTTTTTCTTCTCCCTTGACCTGTACATTGCAAAACCAACTCAAGAGCCTCTTGGATTCCTCCTTTCTGTTTTCCTTACTGGTTCTGCTGATCCTTCTACAGTACCAATAAATGTTTCTAAAAAGTTGACAGTAATCTCTTTATCATTCTCTGTGTAGTCCTTTGCATAATCGTATTAAAGTTTCTCACACATAAGATGAACATCATGTTAATATGCTCCTCTTTTCAGGCTTTAGCTCCTCATCCCAAAATGTCAAAATCTCCAGCCAGACCCATAGGTCCGGAGTACACCCCCAATCTCAAACTCAGTATGCACATTTCCTGTAGACACTCCTTCCTCTAGACCTCGTGGCTTGAGAAAACTTTAACAAAGCCATTTTTGTGTCAAACTTTTGCATCCGCCTTTGTGACCTCTCTGACACACGCCCAGTTGACACTGCGTGCACACATTTCTTCAGTTTCCCAAGGTGGTCATGGGTGCAATGCCAAAGTTCCTGGGAAAGCTAGAAAAGGGTTTTAAGTGTCTCTCACAAAAATAACATTGAACCGAAAATTAAACTTCTCAAGTATTTAAGTTTTTTTTTAAGAAACTAGTTGCAAGATGAAATTTTCTTCTCTCAGTCTGTTCAATTCTACATGCATAGTTCCTTTGAAGTCCATCAGATTGCGATCGCACACACCACCTCAAAGTCGAGTGGGCTGCAGCACCCACACAGCTGTCATTCCCTGTTTCCTCCTGTAGAATCTGTTCATATGTATCCCTGACCATTTGCACTTTTTTGATATTCTAGTTTTAAATATTTGGTTTTGCTTAGGATTTATAGGGCATAGTGCATGCCTGTAATCCCAGCACTTGGGAGGCTGATGCAGAAGGAAAGTTCCAAGTTGAAGACCAGCCTGGGCTACAAAGTGAGCTCAAGGCAGCCTGAACCGCATAACAAGACTCTGTCTCAAAAAGACAAAAAAAGAAGGATTTATAGTGCACATACATAGATACGTGCAGGGACCTACACATGCACCCCTATGTGTCTTGTTAACAAAAAACAGGAGGAAATCAATGGAGTTTATTCTTGTTTTGACTTGGACTTTCCTTTTCTTTAACTTTTTCTTTGAGTTTTTAAAAAAACGTGAAATACTTTTAAAGGCAGGGTTTTCCATGATAGAAGGTGGAAATGAATGGAAGGGAAAACCAAGGGTTTTGTACCAGATAATATTCAAAGCAGCTTGCTGTGTTCTTTCAGCTAGAAAGTGGTGATTAGATTTTCAGCTTTGGAGAAGCGCGAGACAACCTAATTAAACACCTTTTTTGCTGAAAAGCAGGTTGATAAATCCAGATTGCTTTGGGAAGCTCAAAGCTTTTATCAGAAAGGTAATACTGCAAAAATCTTTTAAAGGAGTAGCTTTTGAAAAGACTTCGCAGTCTAGAAATAAATTTTAACTATATTTAAATAAATATGCATGTGAGAATTCTATATGTGTAAAACATATAGCCAATGATATATAATGAGCACATATTTTCTAATAATAATAAATCCATTTAATAGCTTTCTAACTTCTTAGATTTTAGATTGCACTTTATAAATGTATTTATGTGTTTCTCTTTATGTGGTTTTTATATAAAAATTACATAATAAGGGGATTGAGTGGAGATTGGGCTGAAGAAAGAAAAGTATATCTTTACAAATTGAGGAATTGTACACAAAATCTTTTATTTTCCTCATGAGCGCAGTGTATACTCCTGTTCCTCATACTGGCACACTTACTAGGAGTGGATTGCTTACCTTTACTTACAATGAACTGTATTTTGTGATTTTGTAGAATCACTCATTATCATGCCTTGTTTTCTAAGGAAAATATGTTTCCACTGTCCTTCTTGATTTCCATTGACTCTGTGGACAGGTTCTTTATATCATCCAGTTTGTCACTGTATAAAGCGCGATCGGCTTAGTGGTCCCTCAGGCCAATCTCTATCCTTATGGAGTGCCATAAATTGATTCTTTTCCATAAATCTGAGGAGAAATGGTTATGGATTGAAGGATATTGGGAGGATTCTTTCATATCATTGAAAGCAGCCCAGAGCACTGTCAGAAATCACTGGATATGACAGGGTTTGTCTGAAGAAGACACTGGATTTCCTTCAGTCATAGGGAAAGGTGTGAACAAACCCGCACAGTATTGGACGACTAAGTTTATCTTTTTGGAAGTTGATTTTGTGGTGGTGTCTTATATTACTAATGAGATTTGAGGGAAGTTAATGAGGCTGAATCCTCATTAGATAGCCCTGCTTTTTTGTATGTTTTGATAGCAAAGGATGGTTATCGTCTTTTAGTAATTAATCTCCTTTGTGCCATAGAACGGATATTTGTCTAAAATGATTTATTCATAGTTAATACAATTATGGATATGAAGCAATTAAACACTGGCTCACATTCAAGATAAAGAAAACTAATTGATAAACTGAATTTCATGCATAGACCAAGAACAATACCATCTTGTCCTGGTGAAGAATAGTATCATTTTAGCTACATAGATTGTTTGCTTCCCATTATAAAATTTTGTTTCTCTTCTTCTTAAAAGCCTTTCATCAGGACTCTACAAATAGCACCTTCTCGTGGTTAACGTCCTCTTGCTCCAGGGATTTTTTCCATGTTAGATTAGCCTGGCTAAGTATTTGAAATGGTAAACTTTAAAACATTTATCTTCGAAATAGGTCTGTAATGAAGTCTGTGGCTCCTACTGGTTGATATATTTAATGTATTACTTTGTCTTCACTTTAAAAATCAATCCAAAAACCAACTCCTAATAAATTTGATGGCCAGGATATGCCCCATGTTGATTATTTCTGAAGGCATTTCTATTTTTGAGCTGTTTTGGAGTAGGTATTGTAGCCTTAGCTCCAAATGGCAAATCTTAGGTGGAAAACCTTTTGCACAGTGGGCAAAGCCAGGGGAAACAGTAAGACACAGGTGCTGCCCGCTGAGTCACTCTGCAGTCCACCCATGCGCCTCCGCCCACCTAGCACGTCATCTCAGTAAAACTCTACCATGCAGTAACTGGGAACAAAGTACTGTAGTCCCGACAGGACTTGCTCAGTGTTGAAACCGGTTGATTCTTAGAAACCTAATTTCTGTACTGCTTCCTGAGAAGGTAGGCATTGCACCAAGTTCCTGTGGTGGTATTTAATATCCTGTTACTGTATTTATTTACACAGATTCATTCTAGGCCAATTTATTTGACAATCTGCCAAATACTGAAATATGGTTTAAACATAACTACTGTATAATTTTGCTTAAAGTGTCGCACCCACCAGTTATTTTGTCATATTTCTTAAATTCTTATTTTACTTCCTACTTCCTTCATAAATTCATCTAATCCAAACTAACACCTACTTAGTATACTTTTGTTCTGATATATACATGTGTGTATATATATATATATCTTTGTGATACTTATATTGTTTAATGTTGGGGACTGAATGCATAGGCTCCTTGAAATTCGTATGTCATAATCTGACCTCCAGTGTGATGACATTAGGAGCTAGGGCTTGTGGCAGGTGATTGGACACAAACGAGTTTTACTCTTCTGAAAAAAGGACCTCATAAAGCTCACTACCCCTTTTGCCAAGGAGGACATGGAAGATCACTGTTTATGAACAAGAAGGTGGAAGGTGACCCTCCGTGGTCCCTGAGGCGGGCAGTGCCCTGACCTTGTGCTTAAGCAGCACCCAGAACTGTGAGGAACAAGTGCTTGTTCTTCATGCTGCCTGGGCTGGGCTGTTCTTGTTTAGTACCCCACACTGGCAAAGGTGTATCATAAGGCAGCTACGTTTGTACCTGAGGCACCACAGTATCTTGGAAAATCAAGCAGTAAATAAACTAGTGGATCAATGAAATGCACTGATTGATTTAATGAATTAAATCAACTTTGATTTGTTGAGGAGTACCAGCTGTTTCCTCACAAATGTTGACTAGGTACATTTTTGATGTTTATCCATTTTGATGTTTATCCATTTATGTGATTGTTTTGTGATGTTGTAATTAAAATACTGACAAATGATTCTTATATACACATCTTGGTGGAGTAATAAATACTATTGTAAATGGACCTTATTAGCTTTCTAGCAAGTGAATTTAAATTAGTCGGTATGTTTTCCATGCCTGTTAGTGAAATGCCCTGCCCCATACCTCAGAGGAGCATTGCCTTATGACTTTGGTTCTTTCTAAAGCTTGTTCCTTACTGCGCACCTTTTGTGTGTTCTTTCGTGAGTCCTTAGTGTTTGGAAGAGAGACAGTTGGAGGTATATTTGTGAAGCTCCTCCCACAGTTAACCTGTCCTGTATTCCCTGAATCTGGCCCATTCCTTTAGGGCACATATGTTTGCCTCTATGTTTATTTTCTTCAGGATAAATTCTTTTCCTGCAAGTGTCTAGTTAATTAATCCTTTGTGGAAACATTTCCTCTGCCCTCCTAAACTTTCCATAGTGAATGCAGAACACATGTTCCTCCCCTTTATTTTTCTTTTAAATCATAGGTATGACAGAATTCTCTGGAAGAATTAAGAGTTAATGAGAGAATGGAGAGTTAAGGACTTTTCCATTGTTGTTTGGGGTTTTTTCTTTGTTCCCTGGTTGGTATAATTCTTACTGACAGTGAAGTTTTACTTTTGAGTTATCTGTGTGGGAATTTCTTCTGGTAAAATTTGGTGTAAAAGAACAGCCAAGGAATGTGGAAGTTGCCAGGAGACCAAAGAAGCAGGCACACAGACCCCAAATTGCACAGGGTTCAATTTATAGGAAACTCACTGACAGAAGAAGGGTCCAGCATGGCAGCAAGACCAGTGGGTCCCTGATATTTAGGCTGGAGGGAGGAAGCTTGTATGGCCACCGGGACAAAGAGGACTTTTCTCCATTCTGAGATGTTCCTGGTTTTTCTCAAACTGACAGCAAAAATGTCAGGGCTCTTCCTGGCATTGTGCGGGCCAGGGTCTTGTTAGCACTAAACCCTTTCCTTCCTTCCTTCTTTGCTTGTGTCCTCCACACACACACACACATCTTTCTCTCTGTTTCAGTTTGTGGGAGTGTGGGGGTGGGGAACAGGGCAGGCTTGCTTGGGAGCAGTCATGGCTGCCTGGACCCAAGATGGCCGCCATCAGGGGAGGCCGGCTGCCTGCAGTACTGGTAACAAGCATCCAGCCCCTAGGTCCCATTCCTTTGGCCTGATGTCCCAGCATTCCACTGCAGCAGTCACGTAGTGCAATTCTGGAAGGTAGGGAGGGAAGAACACAGCTGCCTCTCAGTGTTTCTGGGGGACCAGTTCCAGGATCACCCAAACCCACTCAAGTTCCTTCTATGAAATGTTTGAATATACTCTGTGCACATCCTCAGGTATACTTTAAATCATTTCTAGGTTGTTTATAATAACCTAAAAGAAAGCAAAGCTTATGGAAATAGTTGTATTGCTTAAGAAATAATGACAAAAAAAATTCATGTTCTATATAGACACAATTGTTTTCAAATGTTTTCAGTCTGAGGTTGGCTGAATACACAGATGTGGAGCTCAGAGTTACAGCAGGCTTACCATAATCCTATGACAAAGGGTTCTCCTAATTTACAAAGTCAATGCTAAATTGAATAAAGACTAGAGAGGGTTTTTCTTTGTCTTTTTGAGACAGGGTCTCTCTATGCAGTTCAGGCTGGCCTTGAGCTCACTTTGTAACCCAGGCTGGCCTCAAACTTGCAAGGATCTCCCTGCCTCAGCCTCCCAAGTGCTGGGATTACAGGCATGTGCCACCACACCCTACTAGAGAGGTGTTTTTACAAGTGGTTATTTTGCTGTTTGATATGTGTTCTGAGGTACGTGCTAGTGTACGTGGAGTGAGGACATATTATTCCTGTTTATAGTTTTTCTTCTATTTAAGTGACCTTGAGAACAAGTTGTATAATTTTTCGTGTCTGGTAGGGTAGAGACAAGGACTCCAGGATAGGTCAACATGATTTGGGAGATTTAACCTCTATTTACTCATCTGTGAAATGGAGCTAATGGTAATGTTTACCAAGTCTACAGGAAAGATAGGTGAAAAAATTCTGGAAAAATCAGGAAAGATGGTAGCTCCTGATTTTATTTATGTCTCATTATGATGGGTAACACATGCATATGTATAATAAATATACATATATAACTTGAATTTTTCTTTAAAAAGTCAAAAGAAAACTTGAACTTTTCACTTGAGAGCCAGGAGTTTAAACTTTTATCACTGTGTAGAAGTCTTATACCTAAGACATTGAGAAGAAAATTATAGGGTAATAATGTAAGAATTATTAAGAGAATCTTTCATAAGGTCAGGAAAGGAAGCTTTTACTACAAGTGTTAAAACTAAATAAGAATAGTGTTGCTCAACTGAACACAAAAACTAAAGAACTACTGAACAGCATTAAAACTATCGAAAACAAGAATGGCCTTTTTTTCCAATTCCTAGTGAATGTTTCTGAGATTTTTACAATGTAGTAAATTCTCTATCTCGCAAATGTGATTGACTGCTTGAAGATGATATAAGTGAGGGGTGCACTCGGCACACGTGTGCTTTTGTCTACCATGGAATAGGCACAATTCACCCTCAGATATATTCACAAAAAAAGAGGAAAATGTTTCCATAGCAACATTACCAAAACAGAAAATCTGCCTACTAAGATCCCACGTTAAGACCTCCCACTCACCAAACTAGCAGCTTGTGTGAGTTCACAAAACTCAGAGGTAAATTATTTAAAAGTGAAAAGAAATTAAAACAAGGGAAGAATGATAGTTTATAATTACTCAGGAAGGAGCAGGAGGTAAGGGAAGCAAATCCTCTTTGATGTAATAGTCAGAAGATGTGTAGGGACCAGGAGAGTGGGGATGACCGGTCATTCCTGTGAGGTGGGGAAGGCAGTGGGGGAGTCGCGGAATCCTGGGTACACTTTCATGCACCAGACCTCTGCCTGCTGATTGCACCTTCAGTAAAACAGGAGAACCCTGTCCTCCTTTACCACATCTTAATCTGCAGGGGCTGACGTTGACAAACAACTGCTTGTTTTTTAAAAAGCTCAATCCATGAATAAGAATCAATGGAATGGGAGGGCTGGGGATTTAGCTCAGCAGCAAAAGCGCCTGCCTGGCAAGCGCAAGGTCGTGAGTTCGGTTCCCGGTACCGGAGAAAAACCAAAACAAAACAAAAAAACAAAACAAAACAAAACAAAAATACTCTGGTTTCTCTTCAGAATCAATGGAATGGTTCCAGCTCCATTTTAGACAGGAAGCAAAATAAACTTTTTGTCCCCATGTTTTCAAAATCAGTTTGTATTTTCAAGTTTCCTAAAATTTTCATTGACCACGCCCTGCTTGACATTTCAAATGAAATTTAAAAACAACTTGTGAATCAGATTTAGAGTAGCTGCATGAACACTTTGTGGTAGTTTTATTTACCATGTATTATGAAAACCTCACTGCTTTCTTCCAGTTTTGTTGTGCTTTCTATTTTTTTTTTTTTTAAATTTACCTCTAATAGTTGATCACCTGAAATAAATCCTTAAAAGCAGCTTGGGGGAAGTGAGAGGTAGTGGATGTCCCTCTGCTAGTTGATTTTAAAGTTGATAATAAAGGCTATTGAAAAACTCTTGAATTTTCATAAAGGAAATAGAAAAACAGTGATTAGAAAAGGCTTAATGATAAACTATGAGAGAAAATAAATGCCCTTTACTGAAAAGATAGGCCATTGAAGTTATTTTTCACCATAGAGATAAAAATAAAGCTGATTCCCTTTTTTAACCAGCTATTCCTGTGTACCATTTTTTCACTTATCTCCCATATATACATATGCAAATATATATCTGCTTACAAGAAAGAAAGGGCAAATACACATGCAGTTTCATTAATGACAATTAATGATCTTTAGAAATTGATGATTACAGGTTCCAACATCAATCTGATTGTACCATATGCTGTTGTTTTACCTATTTTGTCCATGAGTCTGATGTCATTTTTCCTTATTATTTTACTGTTTCCAAGTTAAAGCTAACTCGCTGAGACACTAAGTCCATCAAACTAGAATAATCAGTAAAAGGAGGATTCTGAATTACGGTTAAATTTCTGAATTGATAGCACTTCAGAGAACTGGTGCAGTGGGCATGTGACTTATCTTCAGGACATCTGGTTTACGAGGTTTGCTTTGCAGAGGAGGAGCTTTAGAACCAAGGACTGCTGTTGCTCTTCCCCAGCGGTGAGTGCCTCCTGTCAGTGACCTTGAGGCTGGGCTGGAGCAGTGCTTTGGATGTCTGCGTTAGAGCGGGGCTTGTTGCCCTTCAGTGCACGTAGGGAACCCTTGGAGGCTGTGTCAGACTCTAGGTCTGTGGGGGCCGCCCAAGAGCCCCTTGCTTAATAATGGGTCTGGGCTGAGGTGCGGGTTTGCGTATTTCCCAGCATCCCTGATGGTGCCGCACGACGGGCGCGGCCACCCCTGAAGAAGCGCTGTTGAGAAGTGTCACAGCTCTCACACAGGTGTGCTGCGCAGGACGAAATACATGGTGACCCGCTGGAGTTGGAGCAGTGGATCTGTGTGTCATAGGGTGTGACCCAGCCGGACAGGACGTGTCATAAGTGTAACACAGCTACTGCCTGGACACCTTTTTCTGGAGCTGACAAAAGTTTTGCAAACCTGGTCATTTTGGATGTAGTACAGCATCCCTCACCTGGGTGGGTATTTGCAAATGGCCCGTGTGTTCCTCATTTGATCAGCCTCAAATGCCCAGCACACCCACAGCTGCGGGCCCTACTCCACACGGTGCTCAACGGAGTTGTGTTTTCCTCACACCAGCGAGGCCCAGCCTCAGATGAAGGCCTGGTTTCTCGTTTTCCCCTCTTGCCTGCTGCCTGAGCTGCTTGTCTCCTCCAGACATCCCATCCCGTCTGTCTCTGGGACCCCTAAGTAATAAATCCCCCATTTCTTCCTTCGGTTGCACCTCCTCCTTGTGTCTCTCGTGACCAAGGCCTCAGCGCTTCATCGGTCCTTGCCCTGCTCAGGCTGTCCCAGTGGCACAGTCTCCACTTCCGGCCACTCCCCAGAGAAAGAGCTCAAGGCCAACTTGTTAGGAAATGAGAGGAATAAAGATCACACGGTGAGGGGCTGATGAATGCACAAGGGTGGAGCTTTCATCTTACTTGTACTCTAACCAGTGGGCAGCCGTGGTCCCATGGGTGCAGGACACTGCAAAGTCACAGGAGCCTCCTGTCGGATGGTTGTTCCAGCTCTCCCTCCCCATGGGAGGGATGCTGTGTAGCCCAGCGGAGACTGTGTATGTGTGTCTCTACCTGAGCTTGGGAAACCCTGCTCTTCTCAATCAGTCTGCCAGCAAAAGATCCAACTTACCCAGCAGTGTGCCCTTTTTCTGGGCAGCCCACAGGTCTGGCTTCACTCTGGAAGGTGGTACATCTTCCTCTTTCCAAGCACGCTGCCGGGAAAGCAGTCCTGAAAGTATAGGAACTGTCTCCCAGCACCACGATTGACAGTGGGACAGATTCAGAAGGGATGGCCAGAGTAGTCTCAAAGCACTTACTCTCAGCAAGAATGAGCCCTGTTCAATAACTCCCTTCATTCCAGAAAGGATTTGTGATGGCTGTTTTTTATTTCTTAGGATGTATATGTAATACTTTCTGGTGATTATAATTTTAAGATTTCATCAATGTATTGACATTATATAGAGTCTCCTCATCTCTGTACCTCAGTTTTTAATATTTGGTCACTTGCATTTATTTAGGACTCCACAGACATCTTAGTTAACCCTAACAATAAAACACAATAGTATGTTATAGTGTACGTATTATACTCCTGATTTTATAGCTGAGGAAGTTGAGGCAGAGGTCTTCATTTAGGTTGACACTGGTCGCAGACATATTAAATAGTAAAGCTCTTTTTACCGTATTTCTTAGTTACTAGAGTAGTGAGCAGTATTTGCTAGGTTTGTAAAGAAGACATCAACTGGTGACATGAGCTTTTGGTACCTTAGGTTGATATTTACTTATCAGCAAATGACCAACAAAGAAATCAGCGACGAATGCCTTGGAACTAGCGTGGTGTGCTCCAGTGAGTTCAGGTCTCAGCTGAGGAAATGCTGTTTGCTTTCCCCACGTTCATGACCTCCTAGTGTAAACAGGTTAATCTTGTAGCTTAACTTCGCAGGACCCCAGAGCAGCTTTTAGCAGAACAGAAGGATAGACTAGATTTAAGAGTTGTCTTAAGAGCTGTTTTATTCTTTTTATTCCTCTCCTTTTTTAGATTCTCATCTTCACAGTGACCTGTTCCTGAGTTTTTGATTCTGCAGTGGTATTCAATGTTTAGAGAATAAGGGGGCTGCTTATAGATTATTTTCAGAGCCCCAGGATAGAGTTTCACGGGCTAGTCTGGGTCCCGCCTCACCTCCAGCCAAATCCTTATGTTTGGGGCTTGGACAGTGTCAAGTCAAACCAATGATTTTTAAGAATGATGTAGTTATTTAGCAGTATGTTTGCAGGAAGGCAACTTTTGTGGCTGGAAACTTACAGATGTCGCTTGCACAATAACATGATAATGGATGATGCGTTAGTGAACATAGTTATAGATGTTGATGCAATCTTGGAAGTGCTTATTTCTCCACTTCCACACACAGTTACTGAGAGCTTGCATTGTGGCCACACACTTTGGGAGATGTTGGGGGAGCACTTCCTACAGCCGTGGACCTCACACTCAATCCTTTAGGGGAGTAAGGGGACACTGAATACAACATGACAAATGTCATGGTACTGGAAGGCCTGTCAGCAGGAAGGGCAGCGGGATACTTTCGTTGACTTCTCTCAAATTGTATTTCTACTTAGAACACTGATTCTCAAAAAGTAACCAAGCTTATCTATCTCACACCTCCAGAATACTGTAGAAGAGTGAATCACAGCTTTGTTCAAGGAGAACATGCACCAGATTCGATCTATAGATGTGCAGGAGGATGCCAAGTATGGTGGACTGAGGGTCTTTGGAGGGTGGTGGTGGGGAAGGTGTTGGATGAGGTCCCTGCTTTTTAAACACGCTTTTTAGTTGATTGTGTGCAGGTGGTGGAGTGTAGTGCTGCTTTAGAAATAACTTCCAGTTGAAAAATGTGTTATTTTATTATTTTGTACTGTAGAGCCAAAGAAAGGTAATTATGGTTGTCAGTTGTGTATTATTTACTTTCACCATTGCTAGAGGGGTCTTTGTTGTTCTCACTGGATGATATCTCCTCTACCCTGGCTTCTGTTTTACAACAGTCTGCCAAAATTTTTTTTTGGTGCTAATTACATCTCTAAAGATTAGACTGGAAGCTTTGTGAAGAGGATTTACTAAGTATGGCAGATCCAGGTAAGAATATGCACATGATCCTGAACCTGTATTCCCAAAGATTTGTTTTCTAGTTGGCCACAAATAAAAAATTAAATGATGAGTGGTTTGATTTCAGCACATTTTATTTATATGTTTTGCTCATGTTAGGCTTTCTGAAAGCTTACTCTAGAAGGAAAAGTGGTATTTGCATTGTGAAGTTTTTATTTCATACAACGTGGCATGAAATCAATTGCAAAAAATGATAGAGCATAAAAAAGTGAAAGTGTATCTTTATTCTACTTTCCACAGTATAAGAAGTATGTGTGGTTTGGTTTAGTTTAATCTCAAATGTTTTATTATCAATTTTGATCGTTATTTTGTTTCATAATTCAGTATTTATAGAAGTGTTTAAATGTTAGTAGAGGCTCAATGACGAGACTACATATAGTACTTTATTTCTATAGCATTGCTCTATTTACAAGTAATTTAAATCAAAATATCTATTAAGAGTTATGTATCCTGTGCTTGTACTGCTGAAAAACAATGGTGAAAAAGAGAAATTGCTTTTACCCCCTTCAATAAACGTAATTAGATGGACTGTTGTTAAACTATTTTTACCAGGGTTCAGTAGAATTTTTCAATATTGGGATATATATTTTTCTCAGTTAAAATTGGGTTGTATTAAACATACCTTGTATATCTTGTGATGGCCCTGTTTTAAAATATGGGAAAATAAAAAACAGTAATTATACCTACACTCCACGTAGGTACATAGAGGAAAAAGTCTGTGAGGCCTACTTTGGGCAAGTGTTAGTGGACATAAGGAGCTTGTACTCTTGAGAGCAGAGTTACTGACCCACAGGATCTCAAGACCAGGGGGCCGGGAGGTCTTCTGTTAAATCCCCTCACTTGAGTAAATTGGGGATGATGGTACTGGGGGTTGAGTGCAGCCTTTTCCCTAAGCTACATCATTTGCCAGTGTCTGTACTGGACTGGAATTTGGGATAATCCTGTCTCAGCATCCCGGAGTGCTAGAATTACAGGGCTAAGCCAACCTTCCTAGGAGGGATGCTGGGGAGTAATTGAAAGTGCAGGAGGGGCCCCCAGGGGTAGCAGTGAAGGGCTGCTGTGCAGATGCAGGGCAGATGTAGTTCCAGTGCTGAGGGTTTCAGAGAGTGCCCAGCAGGGGCGTCCCTGCCCTCCCCTCCCCTCTCTGTGGGAGTCATTTTGACTTTCCAGACCTTAAAGGAGCTGTTTCTTCCCCGTCACTCACCTGAAGTCATCTCTTGTGTGGTGGAGACCAAGTCTTCAAGAGGGGCTGGCCTCTCCTTACACAGCTCATTTCCCTGTGGGAGCTGGTGGATATCCCTCCAGCCTTCAGCCCAAATGCAGCCTATGGGTGGGGTGAATCACCCACGGCAGTGTCAGATAATGTTTACATGTTTGAAAAACACATTCCCAACAGAGCCATGGGACGCCAATCACTTCATTAGCGTGAGTGCTGGGGTGGGCAGGGGTCGTCAGGGGCGGGGACTACAGTGGACTTCTAAGAGGTTTGTAATATTTTACTTCTCACATAAGAAGCTGCATATTAAATATAAAGAAAAAACAAGTTGAATTCTGCATGGTAGCTTTTCAGCATTTTCAAATACTCCCACAAAATCTCAAACTAAAACGAAGACCCTGGGATAAATCTTGTGATTGGCTAGCAGCGCCAGTAATTACAACTCTTCTTGTTCATTAACTTACACGTCGCTTGTTGGGAAAGAAAAACCCACATTTAAAAAAAGTGTTTGCTGTGTGGGAGAGCTACTAAAACAAAGTAAAATTAAAGCATGCAGATTATACCTCGCCAGAAAGCGTTTGTGAAGTGCTGACCTCAAGGGATGTGCTTGTGCGGTTGTTTACGTGTCTCAACTTTAGAAGCAGGAACTATTTCTTCTGTTTTGTTCTCTAAAAGCTACCCATAGCAAGTGCTAATAAGTATGCCTTAAGGAAAGGGACACACACTGTCTGTGAGATCGGATTTTGTCGGCAGGAGTAACCAGGTCACAGGAGCTTGCTGCTCCACCTGGCCACACCGTACTTCTGCTGAGGTACCTTTCCTCCCACTCAGGATGCCTGACTATTTACCTGGTTACCACAATTACCAAACTCAGCATGACCTGAAGTTAACTCATTTGGGTAGTGCATTCACACTGTATGACATGTCTGCCTCAAATCCCAGTTTCTAGCTTGACTTAAAAACGCTTTTTTGAAATGTGTTTCTATATAGGACATTTTAAACAATATGCAAGTATATGCGATTAACCTGAAGAAGAGCTTCTCTATATATTAAGTTTTTCATGGTACAATCCTTGTTCATTACGATATAGTACACTGATTGCTTCAAGGCTCAGAAAGAGTTCTATTGGACATAAATATTTTAATTTAAGTGAACTGCTTTCTTTGAAGTTATTGGAGAGAAAAGAGGATCTTCCTTCAAAACAGTATATGATACTAAATAGTTATGGAGGATTTATGTTGTTTTGTCCATTGATGGCTGCATTATTTCCTGTCAGCATAAGAATTGCTGAAGAAATGTCAAGTCTTTGATCTCCCTTCTGAGTGCCTTTCTAGGAAATAAGGCAATAAAGCAAAGCACGGTAGCTTTTACTCTTTTTCATTTCATTTGTGATAAAAATAGAATAACATAAGATTGAACTCATATTGATTGCTGCATTAAACTTTTCCCTCAGTTGCATGTGTTTTGACCCACCATGTGGTTCTAGAGGTGCAACCTTTTCTGCTGAGAAAACACAGTGAAAATTTAGAGACTATTGAGGAGTTTTTACTCATTTCATTCATATTTACACATTGAAGTGCTTATCAAAGATTAAAGGTCTAGGCTATGAAGTCATGGTGTAATGTTCAAACAGAGGCAAAATGCTAAGGATTTTATAATATATTATATTTTTAGCATACCAGATAAAAATATATGAGGTAAACAAATATCCTAGATACTGAAAGCGTTCATTGCCTAAACCTCTATATTTCATGAAAAGCAGTATCAGAATTCGATGTCATGTATGCTAATGTTTGAAGCAGGAACTATTTCTTTTAATTTATTCTAAAAAATTTATACATAACGTGCTTAGTCAGTGTGAATGAATACATAAAGTGCAATTAAAAATGGGTGTTCAATATACTGTAGCTCCAGCGTAACTGATGGGACCCATGCTTTGCTCTTCAGAACATGGAAGTCTGTTTTTTCACCTAACGCTATTTTCAGAAGGTGTTGTTAGACCACTGAAATGACTATCATAATTCTTTTGTATGTAAGGAACCTTTTGATGATGATAGATAAAACTCACTAGAGTGATAATTAGATTGTCAACATAGGCATAATACAGTAATTTCCTAATCCTTATTGGGTGTTAACTGTATGGACATTAATCATATAACACATGCATATTTTACTTGGATTAGTTGTACATATTTATTATCTCTTTTTTAAAAAGAAAAATCTTGACATACTTAGCTAAAGAAGTTGTTTTGGAATTGTTTGAATTTTGTCTAAGTCAATATTTGATATTTAATGTGCGTATCAGCAGTATTGGAGTTTAAACGTATGATCTCTGACAGATTAGTTTCAAAACTATCAAAGGAAATTTTCTTATAATTATTTCAAAAAACTTTGGAAAATCTTTGTGAGCAATTAGTTTACAGTCTAGAAAACAAAATTATTTACAGATTTGGAAAACAATCTATTTATGAGAAAATATATTTAGGTGTTATTGATTAGAATGACGGAACTGTCATTGTTAATTTCCTACCACTTTGTTTGTAATTCTGTATTGTCTGTACTGTTCTTTTGCTATTTTGTAAAAGGTTATCTGTCTGTTAATGTTTTCCTCCTTTTATTTTTAAAATAAAAAAAGAATGACAGAACTGTATCTTTATGCACTCTTAGTATAATTTCTTATCACCTGACAGACTTCAAAGCTATTAGAAAAGATCAAGATAGGATCAAGTGAAGGTTGAGGATGAATAGGTCTTCAAGGGGGATGATCTTTCTCTGATCTGATGAGCTGTTTCCATTCCATTTGTTCCCTTTCTCTTTTTCTCTTTATTTTTCTTTTCCTGGTAGACCACTGATTATCAAAGCTTTCGGCCTGATTAACAATGATCCAATTGGATTCAGGAATAAGACCTTTGTAAAGACAATTCCAAATCAACATATTACCGATATTTATAATGCTATTTGTTTTTGGATTCCATCTTCAGTAATTTCTAATATTTTCTTGCAAGTATTATTCAAAAATAGACCAGTCAGTGTTTTAATTCTGCTATTACAGTGTCTTCATTTACACTGGCAGTGTGTGGGCAGAAGACTTTTGATGGATCTCCATGATCTTGTCAGATGATCACAAAGTTTGAGTCAGAAGGCTTGGGGTCCAGTGTGTTAAGTTGGAGTCAATCAACTAATGTTTAAAATGATTTGCTATTTTAAATATTCAACATACAGATGCACATGTGAACATATTGATCACATTGTATATATATTTATCATTCCATATCTAAAGGATTTTCATATATGCATATACTGTCTCATTTTTAATAAGGTCACTTCATTACTCTTTCTGCCTTACCCTAATACGGACAGAATTAAGCTTAAAATATCTTCCATGGATATTCATGCTCAGCTGGGTTTTGTTTCTATCTGGCATTCAATCTGGGTTCACTGTTTGCTCTTATGTTTTTTTTTTTTTTTTCTTTCTGGTACCAGGAATCGAATTCACGACCTCGTGCTTGCCAGGCAGGCACTTTGCCACTGAGGTAAATGCCCAGCTCCCTTGCTCTTATATTGTGCTGTGCTATAAATCAAACTTTAAAAAAATTTCTTGTGAAGTAGGTTATAGTTACAGGATATACTGAGATAGTAAAGTGCAGAATTACAGACGAGCCACTAAGAAAATTCTCACATTTTATTAGATAGGGACTTTATTAGCCTTAAATACAATTTACTCGTGGCATTTAATGGTAGATCATTGGTTTTAAAAATGTCACTCGGCTGGAATAGAAGTTAATTAGAGGCTTGAGATGTCTAGATGATATGTCAGTTTTGTACAAGTGGTGACCAGCCAGCCTTTTGCCACAAAAAAAGAGCATCATCAGTGATCATGTATACTGGTCCCAAGAAAGACTTGGAATCTAAACTACAATATTTAGCTTTCACAAAATCTGCTGATTACAAGAAAAAGTTTCATGTACCTCATGAACAAAGGTGATTACAATAGTTTCTAGTTTTGCAAGGGACTATATAAAACATAGCAACTTTTCACCTCACAGCCGGCATTTAGAAATCCATGTCTCTCCTGTATTCAACTTGATGTCCCTAGCTTTCTAAAATTCTCAGAATCTTGCCACATGTGGCATTTACTTTGTACAATTAGTGTGTAAACTAGATTAGAAATAAAGCGGATTTGGACTGTCTCCCTCAGGGGTGTGGTCTTGCAGTGTGTTGGCATTATTTCCTGTTTCTGTGGAAGTGGTTAACTCACGCTTGCTGCCATGGCGGCTTAGTCAGCTTGGCATGCCTTCTGCGCATGCGCTCTGATGGGACTGTCAGTGGAGTGGCGGCTCGGCCTCCACTCTCTGCAGGGCTGAAGAGCTCAGGGATGAGCCCAGCGAAGCTGATGCGAGGAGGCTTGCTGGCTGGGAAGCATCCTTCACTGTGGGTGTGAAGGGAGAGCTTTGGGGTTCCTCCCCAAGACTCAAATGCCCTTGCAGTTCTTCTGTTTCTTATTCTTTAAAAAATAGTATTTTGTTTAAATTTCCAAAACTGTTAAACTTTTCTTTTGCCCCTTACACTTGAAACTTTGTTATATAAATGAAGGACGAGGTACATTCCAAATTTTGTCAAGAATGCCCTTTCATGCTTATGTCCCATTCTGCCTTTATCTTTCCATGCAGAGATTTTCCTACAGAGAAATTGCTTCCATTTGCCTTGTAACTTCCTTCTCCTTTTCTTCCTTTTTATCCATTGGAACTCTTTCTTCCTTTTTTGTTTTTCCATACTATGGTTTGAACCCAGGACCTTCTCCTTGAACTACACTCTCAGACTGATCTTCCTCCCTTCTTTCCTTCCTTCCTTCCTTCCTTCCTTCCTTCCTTCCTTCCTTCCTTCCTTCCTTCCTTTCCTTACCTCCCTCCCCCCCTCTTTCCCTCTCTCCTCTCTCTCTCTCTACCTCTCTCTCTTTTTCTTTCTTTCTTGCAATCCTCTGCCTCAGCTTCCCTCAGTGGTGGGATTACAGGCATCACCACTTTGCCTGGCTCATTTTCATCACTTTTGACTACATTTTAATTTAAATTTGAGTATGCAAATTTATTATAATATAGTATTGCTGAAAGTTTACATATGTCTTTTGGCTTTGATCTGTTTAGATTTTTGTAGGGATGGAGACCCTTGTTAAACTTCCTCTCCACTGGTACAGTTTCTCACATTTCTTAGCCCATTATACTTCATTTCTGTCTCACAACTGATAGATGAGACCACTGCCATCTAAGCATACTGTGGAGAATTAGTCTTTAAATTTAACAGAGGAATTCTTAACACTTTGTGCCTAATGCTCTAGTTTTGGGATGACACATAATAATGGAGCAGAATAAAAGTTTTTCTCTCTTCAAATTTTTGTTCCTTCAGTTTTTCTAGGGAATATGTATGAATTGCATGGAAAGATTAAAAAATAATTGCAATCTTCAGCTTAAATAGGTTCAGTCTTCTGTTAGACAACATTCTATTATCAGTGGTAATACTTACAGAGTATCTTTAAAAAGGAACAGATTATGGAATTAAATTTTAAGCACAGAAAGCAATAGACTAATGTAAAAGCTGGCCTAAAGGGATGTTTGCATTATCCGGTGTGGACTGGATCTCCACAGAAGAGCAGGCACAGAGGATAGTGCTTAGTGAATGGTCACGAACCATAGGCACCAGCAGACTGCTCTGACACCTGCATGCTCCTGAAACCTAAGCTGATAATTTGTGACTCTTTGTGAGGGAAACTTCAATACATTTACATTTATTGTTTGGCCTATTCTGAGTTCCAGGTGTGTAGACAGACACAGCCACAACAGAAATCACTTTTCCAAGTGTTCCAGGCGTTGGTCAATGCCCTTTATGTATAATAATGTCTTTAATCCTTTGATGACCCATGAAGCAAGCTTTCACATTGTTCACGTCAAAGAATGGACGTGAGACTTCACCTTGCCCAAGGTTGCTCATTGCGCGGGTAGCGAGGGCTGGTATTTGAACTCAAGGATTTTGCTTCTTGATGCCGCCCTTATTTGCTAGCTATTTTTGGCTCTTGTGAAAGCTCATCACATGGGAACATTAATGTGAAGCTCAGAAGGACAAGGAAAAAAAAATTTGGGGGGAAGGGGGGAAAATATATCTCCAAAAAGTGGCTAGTTGACTGACCAGGACGTGTGTGACCAGCATCTGGTGAGTGTCCAAGGAAAATGAGGCGGCTGGAATTCTCTGCCTACGTGAGCATGCTAGGGGAGGAGAAAACAAGCCATTGCTAGGTGTGCACATTCTGAGTTTACTCTTAGATGACCTCCGGGAAAAACAAATGCGCTTGCGAAAAGCAAATTGTGTTTCCATGAATTTGGTAAAAACTAAGTACGCTACTAAGAGGCGCTGAGCGTAGAGCTTAGCACGTCTTCCTTCATCTCTCCGCGCCCCTTCCTTTCCTCCTTCTGAAACGTGTTATACAGAGCAGGACTCTGCAAACTGTCCAGATTAAAACTTTAGTCACTTGCAGGAAGGCGCTCCTAGAGGGTGTTACTGGTGACAAAGAGGGAGTGAGGTCGGTGGTTTTAAGGAGAATCCATGTTGTTTCTCTAATGAGTGAATACATGTGCATCGACTTCAGTAGTTAGATTGCTAAAAGATTTAGAGTCGATAAATCGTACAAAATCAGTGTCTTTTGCTTTTTGTGCCCTGAGGATGGATTAGAAAAGCCAAGCACTTTGTGTAACAATTATGTGTTCATGTAGTCATTTGAATGGTAAGATTTATGGTTCTTTTTCTTTTCCAGCGTCTGGCTTTGAAAGCGGAGAAAGTGCAAGCAGCCCACCAGTGGCGAGAGGACTTCGCAGTAAGGATACTTTCACCCCTCTTGATTGATGTCCATTGACTTTTATGTGTGGATAACTATGTTCACGTTGAGATACTCTGTAGCGATGGCGTCTTATGGTGTTAACACGACCCCAAATCAGCATTGCTTTGTTCTTTTTTTCTTTAATTACTTTTAGGTAATCCAGGGCAATTATGGTAGGAGAAACATTCTTGTTCATGTTCTATATTAAAAAAAGAAAAAAAAGTCCTTTAAAATATTCTCCCATTCATGTAGGTTTTTATAAAATCCATTAAAATAGAATTAAATTGCAACATCTGCATAATCTTTGTAGATGTCAGGAATACCTTGGTTGAAAAGTGTGGGTGCACTTTGAGTTTCTTAGAAGCCATGTGCATCTCATGATTGCTTTGTTGGGGCAGTGTGACTAGAGTGAGAAGGAGTATAATAAACCTTTTAAAATGTAATTTGCTTCACTTGGCTGGAAGGATCCTTGCTCTGCTCTGGCCCCCTTTTAGAAATGCCAGTTGGCATTAGCTCCTGCTTTTATTTCTGTAAACGTGTTTTGTGGACGAAGGGCACTGGTTTCCTTATACAAATAACAGAAATGCATCTGTGGTGAGCTCAGGCTTGCTGCTGCCTACCTGCCTTCCCTCTTCTGTCCTTAGCGTCAGCTAACGGACTTCTGTTACATATTTGGGGTATTTCTTTTACAGTGGGAAATGCTTTAATTTCTGATCATTGAAAAATTCCATACATTTCATTTTAGGGATGTGAGTTTCCCTTAAATCCGCTCCTTAATTAAAATAGTCTTAGCATGTGAGTGACAGCTTGACTGTAATTTGTTATGTCCTATCAAACGTGCCAGATTTAAAGCTGTGCTTTAATAGAACACTAAACAGAGGTTCAGGAGTTAAAACTTTTGTTTTGGTTTCGTTTTATATCAAAGGAAAACACACTGAATGATATTTTATTCACTGATGGTATTTATTAAATCTACCAGGCTTGAAGTTTCTGATACTATTTTTTTCTCTTTCCCACTAATTTATAATGTCTTAAGTAATCTACCAAGTAGAAACTACTTGATTCCTATGAATTTGTAAGTTGATCCATTGCTTGAGTCATTGGTATCAGGTAGATAGATACTAGCTTTGCCCACACCTGCTTATCATGGTTAGGTTAATAAAGATGAATTTGTCACCTGTAATAAAGAAAAAGTCAGTGACTGATTAAAAAAAAAAAACAAAACAAAAAACAGCTCCATGAGCACTGAGGACAGATTGTTAGCTCATACAGTGATGGGGGGGTTGTGGTATTTGGTTTTAGTTGAAATGCAAATAAATTTGAGATTTCTCAAATAGACAAAATAGAAAACACTTATCCCCATAAATATTTCATTAATATTAAGTAGAAATCCCTCTTCCGTCCTCCCTGCTGACAAGAGGCAAAGGCAGGGGCAGTGGACAGTGTACTACGTGGAAAGCTAGACGCATTCTACCTTGAGTTGGGTTAGCACAGTTGGTGCTCATTTAGTTTGAATCCTTTATTAGGAAACTCAAAAAATCATTAAAGTACGTAAAACCAGCTTCTGTCATATATAAATTATACACTTCTGAGAACCTGGTTTTTATTCATATCATCTGGTGGTATTTCAAGTAGTTATTAGAAAAAGAGAGCTTGGAAAGCAGGGTTGCACGCACGCGTTTTACATCACTGAGAATGTTTTCTTTCCCTCATTTGTCACTCCCCTGGCTTCATGTTTTTTCCCAGACATGCTGCAGGCCCTTTTGTTCGGTGCTCACCGACACTGACGCGACGTTTTGGCAGTGACGTTTTTCTCCTTAAAGCAGGAATGCGTGAGCCTTACCCATAACACCACGCTTACTGCACGTTCGCTGTTAGCATGTTTTATTGAATCCAAGCCATCAGCGTTGTAAGACACTCTCATTTTATTTCCTTTATTTCCAAATTTTAAAAAAGGTCAGTTAAACTGTCATGCAGCAGCAGTGTTAAGCTGTGTTCTTATTTCTGAGCTTTCCAAACGTGAAGAGTTTACCATGACGTGGGGCCCCGGTTATAGACTGTCTCAGTGTCCCCGTGAAAGTTGCAGCCCTGCCAGAAAAAGTTAGCAAGATGACAAATCAGCCCCACCAAGAGCACGCGAAAGCCATTGCTAGGAAACAAACCGTCTCCCGGTAAATGTTACGTGTTCTTAGCAGATAGTGGTCACCGTGTGGGAGAAGTCTTGGACAGATGCTGTTTTCAGTACGCCCGTAGCTTATTTCAGTTCAGTTGGAACTTATGACTGTATTGATGGACAGCAAAAGCAGACATTACAGGAAAGAGAGGCGGCCACCGTCAAGCCTGTCAGTCCGTTCTCCAGTGTGCCTGCGGGAGCCCGGGTGTTCATGGGACACAGGTCTGTCCCCCTCTGCACGTTCAGAGTTGGTCCTTTCCATTGCTGCCCGTGCCAGCCATCGATGTCTTCCGGTATCCCTTCCCTTGGAAATACCGTGGCCTGCTGAACACTGGAATGGTGGTGATTTTATGCCTGGAGAACAGAACCTGAATAAAAGGAAAAAGACCCAAGTCAGACACAATTTTCCTTTTGCCCACCGCTGATAATGTAGATGGTGCTTTAGTGTGTAGACGTGGATAAGTAAATCCTTCAAGGCTACAGGCAATTCAGATTGGTGGCTGGAAATTAAAAATCACACACACTGATTCTGTCCTTACACTGCGAGAGCACACAGAGCAGTTGAAAATTTTGTTAGTGTTTGAGCGTATGTGCTGCTGAAGCGAGCACTTTACCAGTATTTTAACCAACATTTACAAATGTTTAATTTCATGTTCAATGCTGCAGCCTTCTGAGGAGGTTCTCCATTTTAATTTTTTAATCCTTTTTATTCGTTATGATGTTTAACTGTTTTCACCCATGCAGTAGACCCTTCATGCCATCCTTTAATAATTTAACACTAAGATGATTTAGAAGTCAGAAATAATTTCCTAAAAGATACATTAACGTTTCAAAAAGAAATACAATATTCTTCTGCTTCTCTCAAGTGTAAGTGGGCAAGTTTCATTAACATCACTTGGGCAAATGTTGATTAACATTCCCCACTGTGTAATGCGGAGGAATCGCATAAACAGCAAGAACAAAAGGCAGAACACTAATATGCTGGCACAACAAAGGGCTCGTGTAATTCATACCCTCCCTCAGCTCCCTTCAATTCCCCACTGAATATACAATCCAGGGAACAAAGGCCATGCACGCTAAATGGATTAAGATTTATGCGGTCATGCATTTACAAGCTCAAACCAATATTTGTAAACAAGCGATGCCTTCAGCTGCTGTCAGGTCACCCTGCAACTTGTGGGTGTTAAAGGTGATGTTTCATGTCACTCGCGCTGGACAAATTATTTTGTTAAGGGCAGGTGGGAGAAAAACAGCCAGGAAAACTAACTGTTCCACATTAAATAATTGCTATGATTTCTACCAAATAAATCTTTTCCAATGCATTTGATATCTCATTTGATTGCATTGCAATGGTTGGTTAACTAAGGCAATTTCATTTCCAACTCCGCCTGCAGTATTAATTGTACTTACACATGTATAAACGTAAGAGGTGCCTAATTTGTATTTTAATAACTGGGATCTTTATGTATGGCTTATTAGTGCCAGCTCCTTCCTGCACAGGCTGAGTACAGATGTCTAGAAATTGGCCAGTAAATAAAACATTTCCAGAGGCCCCTTTAATTTTAGCTGCTCAGAGAAAATAAATTAGAAGGCAGAGGTTTCTTTTTTTCCCCCAGAAAAGTTTAATGTTATTGAGTGTCAGTCATGCTAACTTATTTCTTCAAAATAGCTTTGATTGTACAAATTTTAAAATCACCTTGCCAAGTCATATTTTGAAACATCGATTTAAAATGACCACATTTTGTAAATGGTGTAAATGTGAATAAACAGGCGCAGGCATTATTTCACCCGTCCGTGACCATTTCGTGAGGTTGCACCTTCACCCCACTTGCAGCACCAAACCCGTCAGAACATGAACTGGGAAAGCACTGTATTTATTTTCGCTATAATATACAAAAATGAACGCCGTTCTACAGTGTAACTTGGTTCTGGACACGAAAAAATTGGTTTTTATCTTAATGAATATGCAAGTGAATTTGATACATCACCAGAACGATTTTAGGCTCTTGCTTGATTTAGTCTTTCTAGTTTCCAGCTTTAGTTGAAGTGCTTGCATATTTTAAGGCTTTTGCAACATTTTTGCTATGCAGATGAATGATCAGATTTTTACTCCTGCTTCTTTTAAGAGTCTTGGGAATCTATTTTGTACATTAAGAGAGATTAAAATGAGACACTATACCAAACTGATTCACCCAAAATTTCTAGGAAACCAGCTTCATGGAAAGGAGGTGGGCTAAGTTATGGTGCGTGCGTACATACATGTAGGAGCCCATGGCCAGAGTGCCACAGCACACCGGAGTAGGTGGCAATAAATACGAACTTTGTTGTTAGTTATTCTGCATTTAACCTGTGCTTTTTGTGACTCATATTTAAAAGCAGAAGCAAAAATAGTTAACCATTAATTACTTAGCCAAAAGCATTGGCTTCACGTGCAGTAAGTTTTGCTGTCTTCTAATGATCTCTCTGGCCACACTTTCTATTTTAATTAACGCCAAGATAAGGATAATCCATGACAGTAGAACCAAGCCCCTGTGGTGAGACACTGCTCCTATTTCCTATACTAATGCAGATGTAGATACAGAGGGCTGGGTCCATTTCTTCCCTTGGCCTCAAGGTCCTGCTTAGGCAGGAAGTGGAAGGTGGGATGTGGATTTCAGTATTTTTAAGGTGAGCCTGCTACTAAGTGTCTTGGGACTGAGATTATGGAAATGGGGCCGAATTATTGAGGCTGGAATTGCTGCTCATGTGCGATGACCCCAGCCGCGCAGTGTGCTCGGCCTCGGCCTCACGGGTATCCACCTGGCCAGGATTACTGCCACCAGCTGGGGCCAAGTGACAGCTGCCCAAAGAAGCTTTTCAATGCAGATTTCATTAACTTCTCTGTCACTTGAGCTGCGTCTTATTACAAATGTTGGCCACGCTTGTGTAGGTGAATATGAGAGCTTCCTGTATGAGTTTCTGAACCACCAAAGAAAAAGATGAAAATAGTATGCATGCTGTAAATTCCTGCATTTTGAGGACACGCTTAGTCTATGAAATTATGCTTTAAGCTTCCATCCATTTCACTGTGGTGTTTAAATCTTCAGTTTCACTTAGCATGTCCTGAGGGTGGGCCAGAGCCGACATGATGTGGCCCACTGACCCTTTCTGAAATTCTCTCTATAACATCTCCTCAGACAGTATTACCGTTCTTCTGAGAGTCTAAGCCAATATAGAGTAAATGACTTCAAGTACCCCTCACACGATATCCTTTTATTCACCTTCAGACCTTTTGATAATCTCTGCTTAGGAATCTTTTCTCTCTCTTGCAAATTTCCTCTTGGCTTTGACTGATCCACTAATACCCGTGTAATTGTCAGTGTGTACATTTTTTAGGTCTTCACCACTGGAATGTAAACTCTTCAGGGGAAAGTATGTCTAATGCATTACCAAGCAAACCTTAATCTAGTGCAGTACCTGCCAGATAATACCCCGTATGTGATTTTCTTAAATTAACCATACTACTTGTAGTGTTGGACCATCTGTTTTTACTTGTAAACATTGCTGTCAATATTATTGAAGAGATAATGCAACATTTGTTGGAACCGCATTTTTACGTGTCTATCCACAGCTGTGGCAAAGTTAACCCGAAGCACTGGGCCTAGAGTTATGCAAATCTAGTTCAAATTTTGGATCTGTCAACAACTTGTTATGCAGTTTTGGCCAAATAACAGTCTCTTTGAATGTTAGTTTCTCTATCTAAATATCTCTTGGCTCTGTGGTCTCCACCAGCGTATTTATCTCTTTGGTGCTCAGGAATCGGCACCGCACTCCCACAGACACTCCCTGTCTTCCAAGGAAAGTGTTTCTAGGAAGCCTAGGTTTGTGTCAGAAGGCCACACAAGCTCACAATCCCTCAAGGGATCCGCACCCATTCAAGGGAGCTCGCCAGCTCCTCTCTGTCAGGCGCTGTTGCCGCTGTTCTGTCCAAACTCAGATGTCGTGGAGCTGGATGTGCAGGGTGTTTTACCAGACGTGGGTGATCTGCATGCTTCCTAGTCCTAGGGAGTTTTCACCACTGGGGCCCTAAAGCTAATTTCCAAATTACCTGTTTCTGAAGAAAAGGGCTCACCATCTCTGACCTAATCCTCCTCTCCGTGAGAGCAGAAACACTTTGTTTGGGAGTCTCTGTCCCTACCTTAGCCTCATCTCCATTTAATTGTGGTCTCTTGTCCATATATTTCTGTTCTTTAGCAAATAGTTGGCCCTTAGTAAATGAACACTTGGAAAGAAATTCTTAATAATTTGCCAATTTCACATCTATAGCATCAGAGGTCAGGTTGAACCTTGGAGAACTCTGTTGCTACATACATTTATATCTCCAAAAAACTGTTTTGAAATTATAATGTATAATATTATGTCATAATACAATGTTATGATATATGTTAATATATTATTATATAATTATATCTTATTGGTATATTATAATATATTATAAAATATTATATGCAATATGATATTATATTTATATATACATTCCTAACACTTTGGAGGGACTTCAAAATATTTTTTAAAATGGGCACTATCTCCTGGACTTCTCCCAAGAAATTAGACTACAGAAATTAATAAATATTTCCATTTTCTGGAGATTCTTGAGGATGGAACCCTGGGGCAATAATTGTATTCCCAGAGACAGTTTTTGCATTGAGAGTAGCCTCAGGTGCTGGAATAATTTCAATTTAGTGGAGTTACGGATATGTGAGTGGTACTGCTGACATTGCTACGGGATGGAGAGCCTGTACCAGCAGTAGATGATGTTGTCTGAAAGCTTTTCTCTGTGAGCAGTTTTCTCCAGTAGATGCTAGAGTGCATCTGGGCTTTCAGGAAAGAAGCCAAGTAAGAGACGCAGACCGTTGAGTTGGCCGTGGGCTTCGCTCCTGGTGGAGTTGCCTTGAACACTGGGAGCCACTCAGAAAACCTGACACCCTATTTCCGTGGAGAGATGCCATTCTCAAACCAGAAAGGCTACTGAACGGAACCCAAATGACACTGACAGTGGATGTTGCAGCCGAAAGTCAGTAAACGGAGAGATACAGTACTTTCAAGAGTTTTGTGGCTTAAATTTATTGTGGGGAGAGCGAGAGAGACAGTGACAGAGAGAGGGAGGTTACAGTATAGGGAATATTCAAACGCACTATGCATTGCATGTATTTTTTCAAAGCTACACAAGTAGACTTTTGCACCAGTCTTCATTACACGTGCGAAAGGGCTGTAGACGCTGCGGGCAGTGGCCAGCGGGACTGGTGAGCTGTCGAAAAGGCCGCGTTAACACTCCTCCTTCTGTTGCCAACCCCATGGCTTTCCACATCCCGCCCAGCCTGAACAGGTGTTTATTCCCCTGCTATCCCCTCCCCTAAGTTTATTTTTCTCACTTTCTCGCTTTCTCGCCCCCTTGCAAACAGAGTCCAGTACCTTCTACCTATAAACAGCCAGAGAAACCCAGCAGAGCTACAGAGGAGCTACAGTAGTTCTGTAGCTCTGCTGGGTTTCTCTGCTGTCTTATCTGTAGAAGTCAGGCGTGGACCAGTGCTGGGTCTTCCTCCTGACCGACACTTGCTGGCCAGAGTTTCTATCATTTTTCAACTGCTACAAAACTCCTTTGTAGTAGTCTGTGTCGGGATACTTCATGAGCACTTCCTGTTTATACCGAGTCTTTTGGCCTCACCTTAACGTACCACCTATATTCCCTTCTTCTCTTCTTATTTTTCAGGAAACCCCGCTTTCTCAGTTTTCCTGAGCTCTTTTTTATTGGTATTTGTTTGCATTTCTTAATTTTGCTTCCATACCCTTCCTGGGACTCCCTCATGTCCCACTCCCATGTTGTTATGGCCGTGCCCAGATGTCCCCCCAGAGCCTCCTGAGGTCATGGGTGGGGCTTTCGGAGGTGGCTGATCTAGGTTCTGTGATGCTGGGATGAGGGGTGTGCTGCTGCAGCGGATTCAGGGTACATGCTGGGGTTACGCCGGCCCCACCCTGAGTGCGAATGCTCCCTGTCCTAAGGATGGGTAACCTGAGAGGGTAGAAGGGCCAGAACAAGGGGTACTATTTGGCACTTGGCTTGCTTCCTCTGTACCTCACTGCTTTGCTGCCTTCCTGCCCTCTGCCCGCCAGGAACTGATTCTCCTCTGCAGTGCTTCCTTGCCTTGGAGCCAGCTGGTGATAAGCTAGCTGAAAAGCTGCGAGCTGAACAAATCATTCCTTCTCTAACTTCGGGTGTCAGGTATTTCGTCTCAGCAATGAGAAAAAGTAACTAAGACACAGCTCTTTATCTGATTCCTTCTCAGTCTCCTTTTCAGTACCTGTGTCTTTACAGTATCTGCAATTCTGTCTAAATTTAGAGCACAGTCCGTGTTTTCGCCTGGGACATCACACTGATTGCATGATTTCAGATATAATTCCAGATTGTAGTATATGTTACAAACTCTTTTTGGAACTCCAGAGCATTTATCAAATTGCTCACTGGCTGTTTCCTGTCAGCGTCTCACGGATATGTGCAAACCACAATGCCCAAATGAACTGTTGCTTCCCTGCTTTCTCCCCAACTATCCCGGTCACGCCTGCAATGATGCCCCCTTCTCTCAGGTTCAGAAGGCCAAAGTTACTGTGGCTGTAATCCACATACGGTTCGTCTGCAGATGTCAGGTCCAGTGTCGGGCAGGGGCTCGTTCTCCGCCTCGTCTCCACTGCTGCCTTGGCCACTTCAGTCCCAACACCCGCACCCCTTAGGGCAAATAATCTTGACATTAGCGGCCAAATCTGGAATCAAAGCACAAACTGTCTTTACTGAACTGTACTGCGGAGTTTGGGACATGCTGCCTTATATTATTTAAAGCTTTTTAAACTGGAGCCAACTTCAGAGCAGGACTGTCTACCCTGCATGCAGAGTCTGAGACCCCTGGGACCGGTGTGCTCCCCACAGGGGGTTGGGGTGGGCACCTGATCCATGCAGTCCCGGGGGCCCAGAAGAGTGGGAACAAGGAGGCCGTGGTCAGTTTCTTCTAGCTTGCTGCCAGGGCCGCCTTCACACTGCTACACAACTGCGTCCTTCTCTGCCACGCCCAGCTCAAGAGGTACACTGTTTATCCTGGTTTTCTTGGGGGCATCTCCTTTCGTGCCTGTATAAAGTATCCTGTGTTACATAACACATATTCAAATCTGTGTGGTTTGCTTTTGTGAGTTTTTGTTGTAGGAACCTAAGCCCTTAAGATAGAAAGGAAGACGTCTCTTCTTTCCTACAGTACTGACCCAACATATACATAGGCAAATAAAATGGTAATAAGTCAGTAAATAGAAGAGGAAAATGATACTACTTTTTAAAATCAGTAGAGAGTTTTATAAGATAGTAGATAAAGGAACTTTGTATATTCTTCTGACACAAAACATTTTTAGTACTCAGGTGAACAGATTGTAAAATTTGAAACCAATAAATTATCCAAATATCAAAACAGAGCAGTGCGGATAACACAAACCTGAATTTGGAAAGCAGTTGTTGCTTTTCTCAAGCCAGGCATGAAAACTGTGCGTGTGTGGCGGCAACAGCAGTGAAATCCAGGCAACACGTATAATAAACAGATTTTTTTTTTTAAAAAAAGAACAAAATATTGCATTCAGTCAAAATTAGCAAGATAAAATGTGAAGCTTTCTGTAAGCACCAGCTGAAAAGAGCAGTTGCAAACTGTCTGCTCTGTTTCATGCTAAGACATTTTGGTGGGGAAAAAACCAGGTTAATTGAGAGAGCTTGTAATTGCCGAGAGTTAAAGAGAATCAGCAGTCAGAATTACAGTGCTGTGTGTCGTGGATCTGTTATGTTGATCATAACAGATTTGTACGATCATAACAGATCTGTTATGTTGATCATAACAGTTTCCTGAGTAGATTCTAAGAAGTCTAAGTTTGCTACATTGGAAAATTGCTTTAATTAGCATCAGTGTTTCTCCCGTAGGGGGCAGTGCTGAGGCTTTCCTGAGAATGACCAGGAGTCCTTCCCTGGCCGTGACCCTGGGCGCCCCCTTGGGGATGGACAGACACCGAGACTCCCTCCGCTTGTGGGTCATGGCCTGTCACGTGTACTGAGACTGAGTAAACTTGATCCGCATTCATTGGGCTGTTTATGAGTAATAATGCAAATTGTGGATGTAAATACAATTCTGAAGTTTAGGAATAAAAGATCAAATGTAAATAAACATATAAAAATGAAAACTGTACTAAGAATTGCAAACTCAAAAATATCTATTTGTGGTTAATTGATAGCACAAAATAATAATTTTCCTTGTTTCCTTAAAATCATTTAAAATCATTTCCTTAAAATCCTTTCAAAATCATTCATTTAAAGTTCAAATGGTGTAGTTAACCGAGGGGGAATTTCAATCTTCCTAAATCTGTACAACTCAATACCTTTTGTTTATATTTAGTATCACGATATTCAGGTTGTCTATCTCCTACTGTATATTTGTTCATGAAATTCAGACACAAAAGTCAGTTTTAAATAATGAATGTGCATTTGCAATAAGACTGCATTCTATTTTAAATAAATCCATTTTGTTTCTTATCACCATCTCAATGCTTAAGATTTATGATTTGTATATTAAGGCATCATTAATTAATTAATTAATTGTCCTTTTGAGACAAGGCTCACTGTGAAGTTCAGGGTAGCCTTGAACTCACTTTATAACGCAGCCTGGGATTGAACTCACAGTGATGCGCCTGCCTCAGCCTTCTGAGTGCTGGGATTACAGGTAGGCCCAGCCTATGGCTTATGTTTTAGAATCATAGTTCCCATTGTGTAGTCCTGTTCTGTGTTTTGATGGATTAAATGCTAGCAGCACTATTTTTATAGTAGCTACTCCACTACTGAATTTATTTCTTTGTACATTTCCTTAAAAATTCATACTTTGGTTGGACTTTCATTAGATATTTTGATCCAGAAGAGTGGAGTACTCTAATCCTTGAGTTCTTGTGTGATTGAGAACGCATGGGTGTTTCATTTGGGAATCAAAGGAAGTCTTGACTAAGTATGTTTTCATTTGTTTTCTTAAAATGTTTGGGCGTTGCTTCAAGGCCTGTCATCATTAGTTGGATATCAGGACATCTGGGTCAGTGTCCAGCCCCCAGAGCCCATCCCACGGCGACCTGCTTGGTATCACCAGGTTCCTGCTGACCCTTCATCCCACTGCTGAGCTGGGAATGACACATGTTATTGTTGACCATTCCATATCTTTATATTTCAGAGTCATTATTCAGTGATTTTGTAGCTTTTCAGGCTCTGTCAGGAATGTTGCTCCATTTTCTACCACTGGTATCTTCCCTGTTGACTTTTTAAACATATTTATTTTTTGTATTTTATTTTGTGTGGTTCCTCATGACCTCTCTTTAATGTCGTATGCATCTGAGCTGCAGTAGTTTCAATGTAGCTTTCTTCTCTAAATAGCCTTGTTTTAATCTGCCCCTCTTCTCTCTATTCTGCCAGCTGCTTTACCAACTTGTTTAGCTTTATAGCTTCATCTGTGAATCCCTTTATCTTTTATTTACTCCTATTTTTCCCTGTGGCTATCTCCTCTCATCATTTTCAAGATGTCTGCAATTTCTCTTCTATTTTAAAGAATTAGGAATATTAAATCTTCATTTTATTGCAAGACTGCATGTTTTTGATTTTCTTTTCTTTCCTTTAAAAAACGTGCTGTACATGAATCTCTGAATAAACTATTAATGGATGGAAGGCAAGTGGGCAAGCTGATGATGACACTGAAGCGTGTGGAGCTTCCACTTAGGTGAATAGTCGCAAATATTTTACAAAGTAAGATCTTCATGGTAAAACTGACTGAGCCGTGGCTTTCTTCATTGCAGTGTGATAATCACCACTTTATATTTCCTACCAGTTTTTATTTCTTTTGATATTTTGCAGCTAGAATTTATTAGGAGAAATGGAACAGATAGTAGTACAGTTAACTACATTTTTAAAGCCAAAAATAGGAAACACCCAGTATAAGTATTTCTCATTATATATCAATCATTCCTGAGATTCCGGAAAGCTATTATAAATTCTACTTTTAAAATAAATTATAAAATGTGAGGAAAATGCAGTTTAAACCAGTGCTAATATAGTGATCAGAAAATATATATGCTGATATTTAAACAGACACTGTAAAGTTACAATTTGCATGTGATTCCACTTCATTTAGGAGGGTATATCAGTGTCTGAGGTTGTCTAGAATTAACTTGTGAGCCGTGATGCAAATGGAAATCATCACACTTGGAAATAAGACACTTTGAGTCTTAGAGCTACCAGTTAAGGGTCCAGCAAAAGTTTCCTCCACTCCTACTTTAGTTGCCCAACTTTTAACTAAATGTGTAGTTTAAAAAAAATAATTTCCAATAAATTGAGAATAATATTAGTCTCAATGGCACTGACTTATTTTAATACTCAATAGAAATTATACACAAGTCTTTGGCTAGACCCCCATTTAAGAAAAACTATGAATAATACCATCTTACTGAAAAAAAATCACACATTTCTAAGTTGCCTAAATAAACAGAACTGAAATTTTATCAGTAAGCAAACTTAGTTTTTTCTAAGTGTGGCTTCCATTTCCTGATGGTTCTATAGTGTAATTCCGTTGGTTCCACACAGCCTCCCAGATCACGTGTCTTCTACACACACGCGATCTGTGCATCCCATGAGATCAGTTGTGCTCGCAAAAGTGCTTTCTCTTTTGAGACATAATGTTAAACATTTCTAAAATGTGAATATATGTGAAATGTTAAGCAAGTAACCAAAGGCAGTGGCCAGTTAGAATGTCCATGCTGATAAATTGTGTTCGTGTTCCATGCAAATGCGAGTACACATATAGTTGTATATAGCTGTGAAAGCTGCAATCTGAGCATTTGCAGGCACCTTGGAATTTCACTGCCTTACAGTTCACAATTGGTGAAATGTAAGACATTTTACATTTTCACACTTTGATTGAAATTGTTTATGACCTGAATGCTTTTGGTCTTCAAATAAAGAGCATTAGTTATTTCCTGGAGAAAATAGATTACAGAACTGAGATTGTAATAACTCTGAAGTCTGTTTTGCTTCTGCTGTTGCATTCTTCTTTCTTAATCCTTGTGCTGAGCGAAAGTGACCCAGTCATATAGAAGATGACAGAAGCCCATTTCTTCCCCTGCAAGGGAAGTGAAAGGATATGACAGCATCAGTGCTTCTCTTCTACAGAATCATAGATGTTGGTCCCGAGGCAGCCCACAAATTCTGTGCATTTGAGTGATCCCTGAGATTCTGTTTTATAGTTATTTCATTAATTTAGTAACCTAAATCTTAATTCCAGAAGTTTCTTCCCTCTCCTGGACTTTGTGGGGGCAAGAACGAGAGGCTGGAGATGTGGACATTTGGAGTCACAAATGAAAAATCATACTGTGTGCCATGTTCAACACACTGTAGTTTTGTATCCAAATGCCTATAAGAGAATGTCTGGAGGTTCAGAACATCAGATTCTCTGGCGGGGATTTGCAGGGCCCTACTTGCTGATGTTTCTTTTCTCAGTACTCTCAAAATGTCAAGGATTTTTTATTGATGATCATAAATTGTTTTGAGCTATGCTCTGTAACTCACAGGAAAAACAGCCATACAAGAAAAGCCAAGGTCTCCCTACAGAAGCACTCCATAGTCCTGTGGAAAGCTCTGTGAATTTGAATGAAGGTGGGCAGCTGTGCTGTAATTTGTAGCTCAGTCTGAGAGTGCTGAAGAATTGCATCTTCCAGTAGCTTTAAAGTTCTTGAAGAGTTGTAAAATTCAAGGCCACTGCGGAGCAAATTAAATTGAGGAAAATATTATGATTTCAAAGGTATCAAACATCTTTTGTGTGATTGGAAAGGAAGTCTGATTATGTTAGTGTGACTTAATTTGGTAACGTGGGAACTGAAATAGAAGCAACTTTCACAATGTATTATAATGCATTGAAAAACAAAGTCTTGTGAGAAAAAGTGCAATTACATTTCCAGAGGAAAGAAATTGGCTGAGCTTTCCATGTCAATCCTCCTCACCCCATACCCTAGAGAAAAAGGAAAAATAGCTGGTGAATACCCCAGTTACTGTTTTATATTACGCATATTCATCTACTCTTTCCTGAGAGAAGAAATGAGTTTTTCAACTCATTATTTAGCTTGTTCTCTGTTCTGTTCTTCTGTGTTATGTCCTTTTTAAGAGATGCATCTCACCCAATTTAACCCCTTTACTAATACAGTATTTGAGAATATAAAGTGAAGGCTGTTTACACAGAAATCTGGAATTTAGCTCTGAGCTGCTTGAAACTGGGTTTATCCCCTCTCTCCTGGGAGAAGACTGAGCTGTAGAAGTCCTTTCACTGTCACTGTGTTCAGTATCCCTGGGGTCGTATTTGGGACCAGGCACTTCGGTTACAAAAGGCTTCCTGCTGGGATAACTGATGTCCAAAATCAACGGAAACCTGGACTGAAGAGAAGCCCACAAACAAGGGATCAGGCAGGCATCCTCCGCACTCACTGTAAATTTCAAGGCGAGGACTTCTGAATTAAAGCAACAGTGTGGGAGATGAAGTTGACGCCAATAGTGCATCAACATGACTTATTTCAGATACCTTTGTAAAACTTACGCCACTCCTTATTATGTGATTACATGTGGGGGTGAAATAAGTAGTATTTTAGATCTTAAGCAGTAGCTCCCAGTCTTTAATATTACAAATGTTTGTTTGTACTTCCAAATCCAATTAAGAATTGTTTATTTCAATAAAATGCATGTTGTGAGAATCGGATGAGGGGAGGAGACCCAGTGCCCTGGGCGCCTGCGTGTCGACTGCCCCGCCAGCACGCCACGCCCAGCGTGAGTCTGTGGGTCAGTGTTTTGGTGACCTGGACCCTGCTTCTCCGAGACTTTCGGCTGCTTTCGTGAGAAATACCCAGCAACAGAGACAGCACCTTATTATGCCCTTTCTTCATGCTGAAGAAATCTGATTTCCTCTTTCCTTTCACTCTTCAGCATTTTTTTTTGCTTTTCCATCATGGGTGCTACAGTTGGGCTGGCGATGCTCCGGGGCAGCACAGAGACCAAGTCAGAGTCAGTTTTGGTTCTGAGGGACCAATTTTCCTTTGCTACGAGCAGAAAGCACCTGGGAAGCGGGTCGGGAGGAAGAGTGTAGCGATGAGGAGTTGGTGTTTCTCTACCTCAGGTACTTGTCTTACCAATACGTGTACACCACAGACTTTGGAAATGCGCTGTATGACGTCACTGTGAGGCTCCCGTCGGACCCGACTCCAAGCCCCCACCTTCCTGCCAGCGGAGGTGCTACTCTCAGCGGGGAACTCAGCTCAGCACTTCAGCCTTCGCGGGCAAGCACAGGATGTCATAAAGGACATAAGATAGGACAAGGGATCTTGCAGGTCCCAGGACATCTGGGGACATCTGCAGATACTGAAAATTTACACCAGACCTCCAAGGACTCTGCCCGCTGAGGTGCGAGACTGCCAGAGAACTTTGACCGCAGGCGTTTAGTAGCCTCTCCCCGCCTAAGGAAGCTTGCCTTCGCTCCATGCCTACGTAAGGGGCACACCGCTCTCTGTTCCCTGCAGAAGGTCTTTCTCCTCTGGCTGTCTGCACCCAGGCAGAATAAATTCCACAGCATGCTGCCTTCCACAGCCTGGTGGCCTCTGCTGCCCCCACCCTGTGTTGCAATCACTAAATCAAAAAAGCTCATTGGCGCTAGCGGAAGTCACAGGAGTCTTTGTGTTAGATGGGCCAGGGAACTTCTTTTTTAGTATTTAATTAACTTTGCAAAGCTGGTCCTGCTGTCTGAACATCAGTTTCGTTTTCTGCAAATTGTAATAGTTCATATCTCTTTAATGTTTTTGTTGTGTTTTCACAAGCTGATGCAGATTCCTGTATTAAATACTCGGTGAAGAGACACTACATTGTTACCATTGTTGTCAGTATCTCGTGTTACTACAGGCGACTCCGTGGATGTCAGCTGGGGTTCATTTTGATCCTCCTCAAGGTCGGCGCAGTTCCTTCCTTTTCACTGCTTCTCTGAGCATGTGCACATTTTATGTACACACTACCGGGAAGCTTTCTGTGCCCTGTACTCAAACCCACATCTCCTACAACAGCTCTCTCATGGCTTTTGGCTGCAGGATGTGTTTAAATATTAAACAAAGGTGGTGTTTTACATGGTCCATTGCCTTGTGTACAAACACCTACATTCATCACGTATGCACGAGTATGGGAGAAGCCGGCAACATTTGAAGACTCTTTTCCTTCCGGCTGAGCAGGGGCCTTTGGCTTCATGCGCATTACGTTCTCCCAGTCTTACAGGCTTTGATTACAGGAGAAAGCTCGTTGCTCAGGGCAAAATCTCATCTATTCTTTTCATCAGACAAGAGGGATGATGCAACTGACCATGGTTTCCTTTCTTCCCATCTGTCAAGAAGCTTAAAGCTAAATTGAATGATTAAGTGCAGGATTATAGGCTCTGTGACCATGTTCTTTTTCCTCCTTCTAATTATTGTTGAAGTGTTTATTTTAACTGTCCTTTTCACTAGGTGTTTCTGTAGTTTGCTCAAGGAGTAGAAGCATAAATTATATATAAATATATGAATAGTTAACAGATATTTTAAATGAAGAATGGAGGCATCTTCTCTGGACCTTTTCAAATAGAACTCTGTTGGTATTCTGTACACACGAGCCGGGTTGATTAAATATCAGGGAGTGGGTGTATACACATTAACGAATATTGTAGTTAAAAGCCTTAAGACATAGTGATTTATGTAGATGTTCTTTTTTTTTTTTTTTTTGGTTTCTCCGGTACCGGGAACCGAACTCATGACCTTGCGCTTGCCAGGCAGGCGCTTTGCCGCTGAGCTAAATCCCCAGCCCCCTAGACATAGTGATTTATAAATGTGACTATTTGTCCCAAATAAATATTTATTGTACATATAGCTATCATATGATCTATCATAACCCACCTCCATAATGTGTCAGGGCACTGCTGTCGATCCAAGAGTCCTTTCAGTGGAGATCAGAAGAAACGGGACAGTGAGCAGTGTTCCATTGTACAGCTGATCAGTTATCTCCTCTTCAGAGATACTCCAATTAGAACGTAGAGGTGAACTGAACTAGCTTTTTGGAAGTAAGCTCTAAAAGATACATGTTTATTTTATTAATCACATACACTGTGGTACCTCGGTTCACGAATTTGCTCTATGGTTTTGGAAAAGATGGCCACATCTGTGTTTGTGTGGGAAAGATGGTCGCAGTGGTGTTTGTTCCTGATGCTGAGTTTGCAAACAAAAGCAAGATTTTGCCCCAGGGTTCTGTTTGCAAACCGAACTGTTGGCAAAGGAAAGCATCCCCGACCCGAGGCAGCGCTGTGCTTGGCCGCAGAGCTCTTCAGGCCCGCATGGTTTGATTTGTAACTGACTGGTTTGCCTTTAGCTTGCAAATCATGAAATCAGAATTTCATGTTGGATAATTCTGAATGCTTTGTTGAACTCCTGAGGAATCAAAGCTGCTAATGACATGAACAAAGTAACTGGTAGCTATAGAATCCAAAGGGGAAGATTACCTAGATGTCACTTGAACACTGCAGGATTCGCCAAGGCCTTGGTTACTTGTGCACCTTTGCTGCCTGTCAGCACTGCCCTGTCGGTTCCATTTGAAGGTGTGTCTGGGAGTAGAAGCCGCTGTAACTGTAACGGACAGCCACGTGCTCTCATAAATGAGCAGTGCCTGGCCGTTCTCTGCCTGACTTCGGGAGTCGCTTTGAAACGTGGATTCACTGAAGAAGCAGAGTCACAATGGTGACTCGGCCCATGAGCTGAATTGATTCCATTACCGTGGAAGAGAGAGCCAAGTCTCCTTCCTTCACATCTCCAGATGCAGGGTTTGCAACCAAAGAATGCTCACAAACCGAGATACCACTGTACTCCAGCTTTGCAAAACAAGATTGCGCCTTGTCCTTTGTGGGTAGTTGCGTTTTCTAAAGGGCCGGACAGTTTGTAATTGTGCTGTTACTTGTCTGAAGTCATTGTTCCAGATTAAATTTCAAAACCATTCTTCAGTGGCAGAACACCTGCTACCCCAGATATTCTTGTAAGGATACCATAAGCCCCCGACTAATGAACGAGGTCCATTCTGGGAGAATCGTGTCTAAGTCCCATTCCTTTGTCTCTGACAAAGTGAGTCTCATACAGTACACCCGCAAAAGTTTACAACTCGAGTATTCCTAAATCTAAGTTGAGGATGTACTTTGTTAAAACTTAGAAATTGTCAGAAACAATACACATGTATGTGTATATATGTAATAGTATCTTATACAACATTAAGATGGGCAGATGTGGTACATAAAATACTTATATCCAGTTACATTTGAATTTCAGACAAACTACTTTGTCTTTTGTATAAGGGTGGAACATATTTTTAATGAATAAAATTTGTTATGTGAAGTTTGAATTTGAATATTGTATGTTTTACCTAACAAACCTGTATTATAAGTAGTAACATATTCTAGATACTACACCCTTCCATAACGCTGCCTTGTTATGCATTTTATTACCACAGAAATAACTATAAGGTAACATACATATTATTTAGCTGGAGTTAGCCCCTCCTCAATGTATATATGCTGCAAAGCTTCATGCTGTGACCCAGACATGGTGGTACACGCCTGTAATCTCAGAACTTTGGGAAGCTGAGGCAGGAGAATTGCAAATTTGAGTCCAGGCTGCACAAGTTAGCAAGAGCCTATTTCAAACAGAAAGAGAGAGACAGAGCAAGAAAGGAAGGAAGGAAGGAAGGAAGAAAGGAAGGAAGGAAGGAAGAGAAAGAAGGGAAAGAAAGAAAGAAAAGAAAAGAAAAGAAAAGAAAAGAAAAGAAAAGAAAGAAAGAAAGAAAGAAAGAAAGAAAGAAAGAAAGAAAGAAAGAAAGAAAGAAAAAGGAAGGCTGGGGATATGCCTTAGTGCCAAAACCAGAATGTAATCCCGGATACAAAACAAAACAAAAACAAAACCTTGATGGCATTGTGCTTAAGTAAGTGAAGATACCTCTTCACTTAAGAAAAAATCAACACTTAGCCTGGGTTTTTCTTCACTTCTGTACTTAATAAGATTTCTGTTTTGATCAATCTGTGCACAAGTTTTAAGCCATAGTAGGACAGCACTTTTACTTGATGGTGCAGAGAAAGCACGTAATGTAAATACCAGCTCTGAATGATCGTGTTTAGTGTTACTGGCATCATCGTGCTGTTTGATCATCAATACATAGCTTGATAACTTCAGGTTTAGAATAGAAAATGTAGATAATTGCACGTGATGCCGTCACAGCCCTTGTTCCTCTGGGCTGTTTTCAGATCTGTTCTGTTTATACTAAAGAGAAACCCATGAAAGTGTCCAAAACGCACAGCACAATGAGGGGAGACAGTGAGGTTCTCCTCGGGGAGAGGACATTGTGTCTGCTGAGGTTAATTAGGTGCTAATCCTGTCTCTTCCTTCTTCTCACCTGGATATTAACTTTGAAGCTGCTTGATTCTTTCAGTGTAAAGCATTTTCACGCCGAGTTCCTTCTGTGCTAGGAGAGAAATCGTCAGTAGGATCAAAGGCGAGCTATGTGCTTGTGTTCTTTGTTTACCAACACATCCAGAGGCGTAGCATAAAATGTAGACAGCTCCGTAATTGGGGCTGTGTCTCCGTGACACTGTCACTCCCTGCCGAGCTGATGCAAGCATCCAAGACTGAAGGACTGTAAGCAAGTCCATGAGCTGATTAATCTTTTTTAAATCCCAATTTCTTGTTTAAAAACTATCTGAATTTCATTCTTTGTACTTAGTTAAAATAAATATCATAAAAATTTTTATTCTATGTTTCAGTCTTGTGTTATTCAATTTATATAATGAAGTCATTTAAATAAATATATTCTAAGTACTTAAAGTCTTGATGTGCTTTTATCAGACAGTCTTAAAATATTCTGCATGCAAGAGAATAATTATGCCTATATGTCTTCTTAACATTTGCCAACTTATGAATTGTCACATTAAATTGTCATTGCAGCCCTTTGAAGTTGGAGTTCTGTGCCCAGTTCATAACGAGAAGGCAGATCAACACTGGGCAGACGCATTCGTTTGTTTATTATCGCATCAACACTGGGCAGACGCATTCGTTGGTTTATTATCGCAGACTAAGGGTTGTCCCCGAAAAGGATGGTTCGGCTTATGTGTCATTCAGGACAGGCATCATGCTTGTTTCTTAATATAGTTTACCTATGATGTTTTTTGAAAACTATGTCTTCTAGAAATCTAAGATTACATTGTCAAAAAAATCTACATTATGAAAATCACCTTAGGAATGAAGTACGATCCAGATCCAGAGAATTCTCTTTTGGCTGTCTTTTTCTTTTCCTTATTTCCCAATTTGGACAATAGAGAGAATAAAATATACACTAATGAGGATAGTGTTGTGGCTTTTGGGTTTGTTGAGGCTTTTGGACTGGCGCCTTCTGAAACGAATATTTTAACAACTATTCATGGTTTAATTAGGGGCAAGTTATATCTGAATCAGTGAACAGTTTGAATTTTAAAGGCTCTTTGAAATATGCTTTAATTAAATACAGTTACTAAAACTAGGCTAATGAAGTATAGGCTACATAAATTTTTGTTTCCAAAGCAATTATATATTATTTAAATAGAACGAAATGTTTCTAAAATATCTGAAATTACTGTACTTATTTCTTCTGCAGTAGTCTTCTCTACTTTGTAATTTTACTAATTATTTTTTACAGAGAAGGAGTATAGATAGAAACTATAATCTGTCCTTTCTGAAAATCACTGCAATTTCTACTTCAGGTCCATATGCATGGCCGTTATTTCATTATCTGCATTGACCTAGAGCAGTTAATTTGCCACTCACAGCGGGAGATGGCCAGGTTGGGGGCAGAGGTAAGAGTCTGAGGATGTGGGCGAGTTTGGGGATACCATTTTAGACATCTGCCATCAGAAACGCAGGGGTTGTTTTTCAGGGAAAAGTTGGTGTACCATGATTTAACTTTTTGAGACCTAAAGCAAAATAATTATGTAGAGGGTCCTCTAGTTTTATATGCCTTTGCATACAGTGCCAGAGATTTCAAGTTAAAGCAAGATGAGGGAAAGGTTTCCTTTTGCTTTTCAAGGTACACAGATGCCTCTGCATTCTGTGGGGTTTTCCATGAGAGAAGAAGCAAACTAAAACCAACCGCGGGCCTGCAGAGAGGAACCTGGCTGCTCGGTCTGCCGGGACCCAGGCACAGGGAAAGGGGTCCAGGCCCCGTTTTCCTCTGCCTGGCCTTCAAGGGCAGGAACCACGGAGGCGTGGCAGTGCTCATGGCCAGCACTAAAAATCACTGTTCATGCAGCCGTGTGCTCAGTAAGCGTTTTCAAAGCACTTCCTGCCGCCCCCCGCCCGCCCCGCCCTGTCGGTGCTCCTGGCTCTTGCGCACTCCACAGTCTGCACCCGGGCTCCACCACAGTGCCTGGTAGCTTCCTCCAGGGCATTGGCATTTCGTCCCTGGCCCACCTCCTCGCCTCTGTCTTTGCACAGAACAGTTCTGTGTGCTGGTCTTATGTGTCCCTGAGGCTCTTGGGAGACGGAGCCCCAGCTCCCTAACACGCCGTGCTTGGAATTCCTTCCCTTGAACACTCCTGCTGGTGTTTCCTGGTCACCTCCCACATCTGTTTCCTGGGCCGAAGTCCTAATTTTAGAGGCTCTTCAGGTGACCCAAACCTGCAGTGGCAGAGGCAACCAGACCAAAAGGCCTTGTTGGTGGAGAATAAAGTTAATTTATCAATTCTCAGCAGTCTTGTGGGGCAGCAGACTTGTTCTGGTGTACCCAACTCGTGTGTGTGTGTGTGTGTGTGTGTGTGTGTGTGTGTGTTCCTCAGATCAAGCCCAAGGCTTTTACATTGAACTATATTCCCAGCCCTTCTTTTTAATTTGTTATTTTGAGGCAGGATTTTGCTAAGGCTCTGAGTTGCCCAGGCTGCACACAAATTTGTAATCCTTCTGCCTCAGCCTCCTGGAGTGCTGGAGTTATGGGCCTGATCACCAGGACCTGCTGGCACCTAACTGTGGATGGGCCACTGGCAGAAAGCTGAGCACCAAAATTGCTGTGCTTCACTGGGGCTGGCGCTCAGTGTAAGAGTGACTGATTATCTTGCTCCAAGCCCTGGTTTAATTGCCAGCGCCTCAAAAGGCCAAGTGATGATGATGATGAGGAGGAGGAGGAGGATGGTGCTAACACTCAGGTGGGAGGGAGAAGATGGTGTGGGAGGGTCAGTGCACCTGCAGAGGAAGGGGAGCAGTTGGTCTTTCCCGGGCTTTGCTCTTCTGTTCCGCAGAGTTGGGAGCACTTGAAGTTCATCCTGATTGGAAAGGAAGAAAAGCCAGAAGGTGCCAAGGAGGCACAGGAGCCTGACCCTACGTGGGGTGGAGAATTTCTCTAGGGCAGGGGAAACAGTGTGTGCACAGCAGCTGCGGCACATTCCGCAGCCCGGCCTGGGTTCTGGATGCCTTGTCCTCCTGGCACCAGCTCCTGTGCCTGCCCCTGCTGAGCTGGAAGAGAGGCCGGGCCACAACAGGTCACTCTGCTTTCTCCTTTCACTTTCCTTTCCTGTCTCACCTCAGCTTAGGAGACCTAACAGTCCTCGCCCTACGGCGGGCACATGCCCTGCTCCATGGCTTGGGTCCATTTTCACTGTGGCTCATATTTAGACTTCTTGGCTTTGTTCTTCTACTTAATATTTCTCATTTGAAAAACCTGTTTCCTTTTGGGGTTTAACAAGCTTGGCTGTTAAACTTCCGCCCTAGAGGGACTTAAGCGTGGTGTGATGTCCAAGCTAAGCAAATCACATTTGTTTCATGGAGAGCATTGAAAGCCAACATCTCAATCCTGAGGGACAGGGATGGGAGAAAAGGGTGGGACTCCAAAAAGCAACATAGGTAAAGTTGATGAATTTCTTTATTGACATGTTTTTAAAGATCATGCCTATTGGGCATGTAAAAGATTTTGTCATGTTACATGATCTAGAATGTGTCAGCACCTGTGCTGTGATAGGCACATGACAGAGGGCTTTGTCCTCGTCCATTTCCCCATGCTGAAAGCCCCTCATTCCCAATGAGAGATGACAAATCCATGTTGTGATTCCCAGCTTAACCTTCTTTGAGGTCCTCATTTTTGCCATATCATTTTCCACTCAGTAATTCATTGACCATAATGTGAGTCTTTATACTCTGCCCGAGTACACTTAATTTTCCAAGGTTGATAATGATCACTTTGGAAAAGTGGTGCCAATAATACCATCAGACAAATTAACACGACCCAGTTGCTGGGATCTCATCCATTATGGTCCTGCACTGTTAACTCTGATCATGACTCAGAAGATCTGAGTTGTCTAAATTAATAGGAAGGAGAATAAAGAATGAACTATTTGGGGGATTAATTATTGATGCTTGGGTGATTGTACTAAAGGCTTCTTTGGCGCTACAGATGAAAGGAGATTAGAGCAAGGTCCTCAGCTTCGTGGCTGTTTCTTCCATTCTGCACAGAGGCCCATGAGGCACCTCATGCTTGGAGAAAGTAATAGATTTATTTTCCCATATTCTACTTTGGATTTTCTCCTACAGTTTAATTCTTGTATTTATTGATATCATTTTGGAGCACCAGGATAACTTGTAGGCAGATTTCTATTTAAGTTTATTAGCTAAAGAAATAAATTGGTGTTGCTCTTAATGTGAAATAGGAGTTGATTCTGAGTTTCAAGACCAAGGAACACTGACATTACTACCTACTTGAAATTCCTTCCCTGTTTCTTAGTAAAGTAAAAGTGGTCTGTGTTTTCACTTACTGGGATCTTTTAAAAGATGTTCATATTTTCTCTCCAGTTCTGTGTGTGTGTGTGCATGTATGTGTGTGCATATGTGCAAATAGACGGGACTTTACTTGTTGCCATTTAGGATTTCTAATATGTACTTTCTTCTAGGTTTTGATATTCACTTATCTATCCGTTCATTCACTAGCAGTTCACACCATGCTAACACCGAAGAACACTGTATCTACTCAAACTGGAATGACTCATTCTTCTCACCCTTTAAAAAGGAAAAAGCTTCTTCTATGTCAAAATAATTAACACATCCTGTCAGTGACTGTTGCAGTTGTTTCTTTCATTGAGGGTGCTATTTCAAATTTTGTCACTGGTTTCATGGTAAAGCTGGAGGCTGGAATCTTTATTGGGCAGGTAGGTAATCAAACATAGTACAGACACGTGGACCTGTCATCCTTGTGCTGCGACCACTGCTCTTAGGTGGCTTTGCGTTACTGATTGGTTACTGTACTGGGCCGGCTGTTAAGGAATGCTTCATGTGACAGGCACTGAAATGGAATGTGAAAAAGGCCTTATGCAACAAAGATAGTATGGAAATTACCTGAGGAATGAATGGATGTGGAATGATGTTTGTAAAAATAACATAAGTAAACTTGCAATAGGCCAGACTTGTTTGTGCATTTTAGGTCTTCCAGTACAATCAAAAAATTCACATTTTAACCAGATTATAAAACAAAGTTTAGAACACCAATTGAATGACTCCATCCCAAAGCTTGAACTTTAATCTTGTCAAGTGAACTGACAGGTAGAATCTCTATGGAATTCCCTTCTGTGCTCTCACCGGCAGGGGATGAAGGGACGGCATTTGGATGTATGTTAGATTCAGGGCACCTACTGTCAAGATTTTCAGTACACAACACTGAGGCTGATAATGTCTTCTACTCTATCTTTAGCAATAAAGTTCTCAGAAAACAAACAGCATCAAGAAGCCAGATAGATATCTAGGTTAGACACAGAACTTGGTTATATATAAAGCCCAATAGATATTTATTCTTATGAGTGAAATTTTAAAGTTCGGAGAAGGAATAGATTTCTGTTTTTGCACAACACCCCATTGAACAACACTTTCCAAAAGTATTTCAATTTCAATCTTTTTTAATAGTAATGAGAGCCGTGCATACAGTTAATATTTATAGTTATTTTCTTTTTCATTATACAACTAATTTCTAAAGCCTCGTGAAGAACTGCTATAAAGAAATGAGAAGTAATTTTGATATGATAATGACTTGCTGCTATTCCACTTACAAAAATTAGGTTAACATTAAGTGGTTTTTGACTTTTAGTTCATTAGTGAAGGGTTAGTAAAAATATTAAAATGATTTGTCTTTTATGAGCTAAAAATTTTAATATCTTTGTTTCTTGGATTTTTAAAAATATTCTGCTAGAATTTTAAATGGTAAGCAGAAGTTTTATGCTAGAACATATTTGAATTTTTATTCCACACATCTTTGTCACATTGTGCAAACCATCTGAATGTCCTTATGGAGAAGAAGGACACAGGAAAGAAAGGGAATGAGGACTGAGAGCCTCAAGAAATCAGGAGGACGAGCCTCAGGACAGGGGTGGAAGATGAATTCTGAAACAGTTTCTCTCCTGGTACCCTCAAAAGAAACTAGGTTCAAGCGAATATCATTGACTCTTACTAACGAATATCATTGACTTACTAACAGGAAAGTGTACTGGAGGAAAGAATCATGGTGGGGAATGTGGTCTTTGTATTAGTTCTGTTGTTCGCAGGGGTTAGGAAGGACATCCTAACTGAGGAAGAACATGCTAAGGTGTGGGTGCTTTAGCCCAGAACCCAGGGGAAGGAGGGACACTCACCATCCCGCCGTGGCAAACCTAGCACTTCCAGAGATACAAGCAGCCACTGCAGCATGCGTGCTGTGGTTCACCAGTGCTTCCACACTGGCTTTCCCAGCCTCCACTTGTCCAACTCTGCCTCCTCCCACTTAGGACTACGGCAAGAGGGCAGGGAAATGAGGTCCCATGATTGGAGCGTCCCAGGCTGTAGTGAGGGAAGGGGATGGAAGGAATTTCTAGCAACACACAATCGCAAAATTGCAGTTGTAGAAGAACCAGTTCCCCCCAAAACAGTAGAATTTCTGAGCAAGAAAAAGAAATCATCGAACAATGCCCATCCATATGTTTATTATATTTCTGGTTGTGTGATTTTTTTTCCCCTTCACATTTTTTGTGGCTGTACTGTAGGTTAAACACAGGCTTTTCATACTTAGCTGTGTCCCTGGCCTTTTTATAGTTTTGTGTTTGTTTGTTTGTTTTTGTTTTTTGAGACAGTGTCCTGCTAAGTTGCTCAGTTGTCCAAGTTGGGCCTCAGCTTGTGATCCTCCTGACCGCCTCTCCCTGTGTGCGGGGATTGCAAGTGTGTCACGCCATGTATGAAAAAAGTGCCATGTGCCATGTTAACACTTTCCCCCAGTTGTGTCATGTACTAGCTCTTGCTACCTTACTGCTTGTGAGGTTTTCTCTAGAGATTCTGTAGTTTGGGTGTTTGGATTGACATGCAAACTTTTGGTTCAGTACAACGTTGGAGTTTGTTTTGTTTTATTTTTTTTTAGTAATAGTGAAAGAGGACTGGTACATGAAGGAGATATGGGGGGATAGAGAGAGAGAGGGGGAGAGAGAGAGAGGGAGAGGGAGCTTAAAACCACAGAGAAGTCCGCAGTACAGAACTGCGCTGTGTTTGGAGTCACACAGACCCATTGATCTCCCCTGACACTGCGCTTCCTGACCCAATATCCCATTCAGTTTCTAAACTACAAATAATGTCTTGGAAGTACATTTTTTTCCTCTTCTCTACTACATGGAATTCTTGAAGAAAGTACTTTAAGTAAACTAAGTAACAGCATACTAAGTGATCTAAGAAAAGGAAACTATAATTCATATATAAGTAGCAAATGAAGCTAATAGATAAGTTCTACTTGCAATTTTTATTTATACATATTATACAGTAACAGTTAACAATTATGAGTGCCACACTAACACCTTCCCCCAGTTGTGTCATGTACTAGCTCTTGTTGCATTGTAAGACTGCAAATTTACCAGGTATCTTTGGCAGAGTAATCTGGGAACATTGATCGCTAGATGGGCCCATTTCCATCATTATTTTTCCTTTTTACCTTTGAATTTATACTTTCTTGACATTCTCATGAGCTCCACACCACGTCTCAAGTAATGGTATAAAAATAATGATTATAGGATGTATTATGTAGTTATATACATGATAATATGATATAAAATTATAATGATGTAAAATGTTGTATTCCAGGAAATATTTGCTCATGCTCACATCTTCCATGCTGCCCCATATCCATGCACGTATGGTCACACACACACACACACACACACACACACACACACACACGTGCACTCATCAGTGGTCTTACTCACACAGGGCTGCAGTGTTTCAGGCTGACACATGGCTTGTACAGCAGTTATTCTGGACACAATCCATAGCAGTGGTGTATACACCTTCAGGACCAAGTTACTCTTAATATGTATCGGTTTTACTCATAGATGATTTTAGCTAAATGATGTGGATCTTGGGCTATGAGAATCTTTAACACAACTCATTTTAATGAAGAGTATCTGTAATTCTCATCCAGTTGATTATATTTTTGAAACCCATGGCCAGTTAAAACTGCAGTAAGCATGCTACTATTTTAAGAAAGTGTTTTAGTAGAAAATACAGATGTCCAAAATTTGTCAGGCTGCGGCTCATTTACAGAGCCAATGGTACAACCAAGAAGAGAATTAGAAAATTGGACAGAAAGATAATCTCTATTTGAAATTTTAAAGTGTCATACATTTCAGATGTTCATTAGGAGATCCTAATTTTTAGTTCCAATATTTAAGTCTTATCCTTGGCAACATTTTATTTCCATGTGGAAGCTTGGTATGTACATCTTAGATTCTTATTTATCAGAGGGAGACTTTCATAGGAATGCAGGATGCTAAAAAATATCTCTCAAAATACACATTTAAAGATGGAATAGTCTGTTTTCACAGATTTAATTTTTGACTCCCAGTAGAGAGCAGGAGACTAAAGTAATTTATCTCTCAATTTGCTAGGGGGTGGTTTAAGTTTCAGTAAGCAGCAATATTATATTAACATGGACTATTTGGGTAAATTTGTTTCCAGGAGACAATAAATAAACTACTTCCTTAAAAATCAGAAACCAAATAATGTGCTCTTGTCATCAGGTGGTGCTAATATTATGAAAAATAGCTCTTGAAAGGTTTACTTAATGTGTGAATCCAGTTCGAGACTGGCTTCATTTCATCGCAGTGCTTTGAAACCCACTGAAAACCTCTTTGTTTGAATGTGAAATATCTTCTCAGATGATGCTTAATAATTTCCATTAAAATATTTAGGCAGAAGGACACTGGAGGGGCATAATAACTGAGTTCTATCATCTGTACTGCCAGTGGTTATTTTACCCGGCAGAGTTTCAATGAAAGTATTAAATGGTGCTGGTATAGCTGTATGCTTTCTGGGGGAAGGATTGCAGAAACTTTGAGTGAGGATGGGTAAGTGATTAGCACTCTGACACTGTGTATCACCCATCCATCCATCCATCCATCCTTCCTTCCATCCATCCATCTGTCCATCCATCCATCTATCCATCATCTACCTACCTATCCGTCATCTATCTATCTACCTCTCTATCATCTGTCATCGATATCTTCATCTATCATCCATCTGTCCTCTATCTGTATCTATCATCTGTCTTTCTCCATCAGTGGAAGGGAAAGATCTCAGTGTTCTAATTTTCTTTTCTTGTAGTGCAGGGCATCGAGCACAGGGCCTTGTGACTCCCTGTGCTTGAAAAGCAAGAACTCTGGCTCCGAGCCACATCCCCAGTCCACTCAGTGCTTTACCTCCTCCATTGTGTACTTTGCAGGAGCGGGGAAGCTCCGGCTTCTGTGGGCATGCCCCCATCCAGGCTTCACAGGAACTTTCATGGAGAGCAGAGCAGGTGATTGGCCAGCTCCATCACCTGCTTGATGGGTGAGAACTTGGCTGATTGGCCTGATGAGATGAGGGCATAGATAGTCTTCTGTGTGTCTCTACCACTTAGCACACAGAAGGTCACCAGAATAGTTGCCCAGCCTGTGAGATGTGGCTCCCTCTGCTCATCCAGGAGTAAAAGTCTTCCTGCACAAAGTCTGAGTGGGAGGGAAACAGACCCTGGTGGAGGGTGAAAGGTCACAGCAGAGACTGTGGCTTCTCCTTTAGCACCATGCCCTGAAGAATTTGATTACTTTTATAAAATTTCCCAAGTTTCTTTTGACACAGCGTTCACATTACCCAACATTCAGCACTATGATGACATCAGACCATGGAGTTTGGCTGGTTCAGTGTTAATTCCCCTTTATTCCTGACCGTTCTTCCTATCCATTCCTTTGACGATTGATTCGGGGTTTATTTCGGTGGATGAGGGACTTGAATTGCTCTACTAAAGAAAGGTTTAGTTTAACATTGTGATACATGTCTTCATATTTTATATAGCCAAGAATAGAGCTATAAATTAATGTGATGTGAAACAGAAATACTTCTTCATCCAATGTGTTTTTCCAACAATTAAGCTGAAATCATTTCTAAGCCAAGTAATTCGTAGACAGCTTTAATAAAAAGTACCAAGCAAATTCTTGTACTTTTGAAAAGAAAATACAGTGGAGTGGTACTGGAGAAATGTCTTATATGATTAAAAATATTAAATATCCTACAGATGCTTGCATTTGCCTTAGTTTCATTTGATATAAAGGAGAACTGTGTTGACTGAGTGCAAAGTTACAGTTTCTCCTAATCCTGATTCCCTATGAACTTAATTCACATAAATAAACTGACTAACTGAGCTTTCTTGTTGGGTCTAATAAGGGAACGGTGAGATGACTACACTACCCATGAAATTTGGGGTATGGGAATGAAAATGTATTTATGATAAAAGAGGTAGAGAAAAATGATTCTGAACCAAAAGCACTTTTCTGTTTATTGCTAGAAAAGACATATAGCTCTGAGGCCTGACTCGTCATGATTTGCGGGCCCCCTGAGATCTATACTGTATCATCCTTGTAAATCTGCCTAAGCTCAGGTAGCTGATTAAGTGCTTCCTCATTTGTTATTTCCTATTCAAACACAGATTTGACCTTTGAGTTTTTATTTTGACTACATAAGAAATGGACATGATGTTAAAAAAGAGCTCTTCAGAACAGAAACATAAAATACCCAGGTATAGGAATGAGTATGGGTGTTTGTTGTACAATATAAGTTTATGACAAATTTAAATGAATATAACTGCACATGTGTTACATTTTTCATATAGCATGTACATGTTATATACATATTTAAAGATATTTCTTTCTAAATTTCATTTATATATGCTATTTATATTTTAAAAAATTTGCCTTAGAAAACAATGTGTAGCCTCATCCCACATCCCGAAAGCCTTGTGCAAATGTATCAGATTTAAATAAACTTTGGAATAGAAATTTTCAGTAACAGTTTTAACGCACCATATAGCTTCTGAAAGAAGAGTTGAGTGCAAGTGTTCTGTATAAAATGTTGAATAATAACAAAGAGAAAAGCATTGAAAGCATTCAATTCATTTTAATGTCAATATAACTTACAACAGAATAAAAATATTTCATTTGATCACATAGTAAAATGTATCTCTTGACTGTGTATAAAATACTGTTAATCTTAGGTTTAATAAGTATCCTTCATATGTTCCCAGGAAGGAAAATGTTGACTCATTAATAATAGTCTATTATGTCCAGCGCCGTAATCCCAGGGCACTCCTGCGCAAGCCTGTTGTTTTAGATAATTGATCTGCACCCATTCCACACCTGGGGAGGGAGAACCTCTGTGTTCAACTTAGTTTGAGCCTCTTTTGCCCACAGGACTGGGTGTAAATGCATGCATATCCGCCGAGAAGGCGGTACAGAGCAACCCGATGGTTAATACAGCTTCCCTTGTTTTCTACATATTCCACTGCTGTTAGAAGCAAGCTTTTGGCAGAAAGCAGTTTCAAATAAAGACGCACTTCTTCAGTGTTTTAGCTTTTGCTGGAATCCACATTCTGATCTGAAATTTGTCTCCCACGTATAAATTACAGAGTTGCAAGTGGGATCGATAGTTAGTAATTAGATTTGGTTTTCAGATGGATTTAACAGATTCTCTTGCTTTGTGCAGTGAAGAGTTCTGATTTTGTATTTTAACTATTACAAAACAAATTCAATGAGAAATGGTTCAGGAATTAGAACTTTTGTACATATTAAATTTCTCTATTTAATTTTTAAAAAATAAATGACAGTTGTACATTTCTATTCATTCTAAATGAAATAAGTTCTAATTCATGGATTCTGTTCATTATGGAATTATGGTTACATGTTATAGTATTTCCATGGTTGTTTGATATTCAAAGAGAGCAGTGCTTTATATAACTTGTCTCTTGGCATATTTTTCAAAGAAGCAGACGTAGGGCATAGGCTGAGTTCTACATCAAATGAATTGGGAACAAATGGAAGACATCTTTTCCTCTTAGACATTTGTAAGTGCTGTCATACGCTGAGGTTTGTGAAGTCCTTCCAGAAAGAGGCATGGGCGCACTGCTTCTTGATTTCCAGTGTCGTGACCATGGGGGACATTTTCCTATGTAGCATCTAGGGGTATCTGAGCCGGTGAATTTTTAAAATACACCCCAAGAAGCAGTGATTTTTCTCAAGTAACTGTCCTTTTTAAAGTGTATATTCTGTGTTTATTTGCAGTGTAATTTGACAGTGCGTACTTTTGCAGAGTGGGAGAGGCCCCCAGTGAGCATCTTTACGTAGTGTTGGCTTGGATGCAGAAGGCACAAGGGCCGGGCACTGACTGTCCCGTAAATTCCCGAGAAGGGAGGGGGTGCACCTCGGGCTCAGGGGATGGAGGAGCCTGAGACATTGTTTTCAACCTTTCTTCTTCACTTCCCTTCGGTCCCACAGTTTGCACCATACCTTCTAGTTCTGGTGCATTTCGGCACTCTGGATGCTCAGAACTGTCCCTAGGTCCTCCTGCCGAAGGGCCAGGGGTAGCTCATCGCTTCATAGAATACAGGAAAGTTAGTGTTGGGTAATCTCATAGTTTTTGCTGTCTGAATTTAGTTTCTTTTAATTTCTTGTCCTGAACTCATGAGGAGATTTTTTCCAGTATTGCTAGATTACACATTTCTTTCAAGAATCATTTCAGCACTGGAGAGAGATGTGTATTTTTAAAAATCATAGTTTAACAAAGTGGCACTAAGACATTTACCTGCTTCTTAAGTTACCTGTATGTTGTCCAGAATATGTGTGTGCGTAGGTGTTTTTCCTGTGTGTGAATGGTTCATTTGACGTGGGAATTTTTCACTTGATTTTTTTCTTGACAAATGGTTTTCAGTTCTTTACGGATATCTTTTCCCCAATGTAAGATGTACTTTCCTGCTACTGCTGATATATTGTTTTAATATGTTCATGGAAAATATTGGCTAATCTCAATGGATTTCTGTAGAATATACTGTGAAAGAATATTATGAAGGGCTTATTTTATTTTATTTTCCCTTAAATCAGGCTCTCCAGAGTTGTCTTTTTTAGCTTTTTAAATTAATACGTTTGTTATCAGATTATTCAGTGTTTGATCCAGTATTTGTTTACTTTTATTCTAATCAGTAAAGTGTTCCTCTTTTTTTTTTTGTAGAGCAATGAAGTTGTCTACTACAATGCTAAGGATGATCTTGATGTGAGTACTCTACATTTTATCTTACATTCTTATTATAATGGCATGATTGATATTATAGAACAGGTGGATCTTGGCAGGTTTAGTTTCTAAGAACATGCTAGGTAGTATAAGCAAGATACGAGTTAGACATAGCGAGGAAATGATGGATTTTAATGCTTGTGTATTTCCTCAGCTTCTTACTGGCCTCTTCCTAAGTGGAAGTGCTGTGTACTTCTCCAGATTTGTGTTCTCACGGAGCGGAGCATTCTGTCTCACCCCAAACCTTCCAAATGTTCTGCATCCGTGAGCAGAGTTGGGGGCAGGGATGAGGTTCCGTCCTCCTCGCTGGCTCCGGGCTCCCAGTCACCGCACAGAACAGCGGGGAACCAGTTCCATTAACCGCGATGGGGTGAGACTCAGGCACAAAGAGAGGCTGGCCCTGCCGGCCCTGCTCTGAAATACAGCAGTTACACCGCGGGGTTCCAGCCCCACTGGAGCCCTGGCAAGGGGACCCAAGGCCCCAAGTGCTCTATCTTTGGGCCACACCCTCAGCCCACCAGTGGGACTTCCTGACCAAGGACTGTAATGCGCATTTTCAAGTCAATTATGAACATGAATTATTCGAGCACTAATGAGTTATGTCTACTATTGCCGCTCTGGGTACCGATAGAGGAGACATTTTCAAGTTACATTAGCAGCATTTTAAAATTTTAAGGTACAATTTACACCTAGGTTTTAAAATTTCTAAAGTTAAAAAAAATTTCTCAGACTTGATTATTGGCATGGAAAATATCTGCATGTAATTATTTATCCAAGAGTATTTGTTGAGGTTCTCCTACATTTTAAGCATTCATCTAAGAGCTTGGATGATCAGGAAAGAATCGAATTAATGTAGTTGAATTGTATTTACTACCTAAACATTTTTCATCTAAATAAAAGAATTATAATATAATTATAATATATAATAGATATAGAGAGATATAATGTATATGATATATTATATATTGATAGAATACATACATAAAAAGAGAGAGAGGGAGGGTGATACAGGGTGAGAGAATATATATAGAGAGACACCAAGGGAGGGAGACAGACAGACATGAGCTAGTCTTTGAAAAAAAAATTCAGAATACAGTATACTTTGCTAAAATGTCACAACTCCCCAGATTACGCCACTAATAATAATAATTATGAATATAGCAATTAATGCAACATTGAATTTTCCCATTTGCTGCTAACCATTTTACATAAATTAATTCTTGCAATAACACTATAAATCAAGTGTTTTATTTCTTCTCTCCTTTTTGCTGATGAAGAAGTAAAATTTTTTCAAGGTGTTTTCCCTCTCTGTGTGTAAGTGGTTTGCTAGTGACGTTTTCCTCTTACAAAGAGTATATACATCTTTAATTAAATCTTTAATTAAGTGTGTCAAACAATATATATCATTTTATTTATTTTTATTATTATTATTATTGTTATTATTTGAAACTGGCAGTTGAGCGCAGGACGTTGTGCTTGTCGGGCAGGCACCATGCTGCTGAGCTATGTCCTCAGCCCCTATATCATTTTCATTAATTACAAAGAGTATATACATTTCAACACAAAATGTTGCTGTGTGTATTGATTAGTATCAAAATAAATATCACTGGGCAGAGAGATTCAGTTTCCTATAGAATTAGTATTTGATATTTAAATATTATGTGGTCATTTAAAATATATGCAAAATCATCATCGACTTTCTTGGTAGTATGTTCATGTCAATCACAAGGCTGCAAAGTTGACATATATGCCCAGTATAAATGAAAAAGTGTTCATAGATTATATATTTAGAATACTTGAGCTGTACTCAATATTTTTGTCATAGTTTGTCTACATAGACATTGATTTAGGTATCAAATGAAATTCTCTGTAAGCTGAAAAAAGCATTCACAAAGATGGACATATTACTTTTTCTGTGTTTTGTCTTTTCCCATTAAAAAAGTAGGACTATAGTTATAGTTATAACTATAAAATTACTATAGTTATAGTTATAACTATAAAATTATTATAGTTATAGGTATGACTATAAAATTATTCATTCCTTTTGTTAGATCCAACATGAATTTAATCAAAACTTTATAAATTACCAGCTTTTATATTTGACACCTAAAAATTGGGAAAAGCTTTTGGAGGAATTTTTTCCATTTATTTATATGAAAACAACTGTGCCAGAAAAACTTGCAGGATGTGGTCCAGTGGAAGAAACATAGGACAGGAATTTGAGATTAATTCATGCCCCAGAAGAATCCCAAGTTTAACCTGCATTAGGGTATTAAAATCTATTACAATTCAGAGAGCTATTTTTTCACGTAAGACCTGAAGTAGTCAAGTTTGTAAAGTGTGATGTCCCCTCCATTTCTGAACGTGATAGGACTCTACTAAGAATGCATGTATGTATAAAGAGCATACTTCTGTGTTTAGAGGCTATGGCCATGTCAATAGAATTTGACAGGCCAAAGGAAGAAAAGATATAATTCTCTTACTTTACTGTAAACATTTCTTTTTGTTTTATTTTTAAATTTTTTTTATCAACATATTTGTTTACACACTTTCGTGGTTCTTTAAATAAGCAAATTATTAAGTGGTTTAATTATTTCCTATGCTATGAAATAGTTGTTAAATCATTCTTTCAAGTTGATATAACAATTCTGTTCTACCTTGGAATTTTAATAATCCCTTATGAATATGCACATGTATAATAATGGAATAAATCTCTGTATACGTGAACATTTTTCTTCATGATTTTGACTGATTTGTAGCATAGATTGCCTACAAGTGGTAATATTTTGCCGAAGGTTTTAGGTATTTTAATCCATTTTGACACATATTGCAGTCACTTACGGAAAGAACCAGGCCAAATTTCTCTGCCATCGTCAATGTACAAAGTAATTAATTCCTCAAAGGCCTCTCAGCATTATATTAAAAGATAATTTGACACATTAGAATTGTTTTTCACTGCTTTGATTACTTTTGTCTGCTAATGTTCACATTTCGCCCTCCATATGGGAAAACCATGGTTTTTCAAAAGACTTCTTATGAGCTGTGTGACCCTGTTTACATTTTCCAAGCTAAGTGAAGTTCAACTTACTTATCTGTAGAATATGTATATTATCATATGTTTCCTAAAATTGGCTAAAATAAGGTTTTACGCATATTAAGCTGAGAACCTATCGCCTAATACATGTAAGCAGTAAATAAATGCTTTGAGCTTTTAGCCATATTACTGAGTCTATTTCTGTATTAGTTTGATAAAAATAAGAGATTATTTTGTAAGACATTTTAAAGGATATTTCTACTATTAACTTTTAATTTATGTCACATATTTGCACCTGAAATTTCAGGGAATTACCAAATATAAATTCAAATGATGCACAATCATCAAAAACATGGAGAAATGTGTAAGACATTTTGCTAGATATCTGAGAAAACATTTTTTATTGAGCACGAACACTTGATTTTATTGTATACTTCCTGTAGGCCATGTTAATTAAAGAGTCGAAACTGATGGTGTGGCAGCCATTGCTTAAGTAAAGCAAGAATGTAATTTGTCAAGAGAAAAGAATGGTTCAAGGAATTATCTAATAAAGCATAATCCTACGGCAGAAGCCTTTTGAAAAATAACAGGATCAATAAATTCTCATGTTGAATCTCAGGTTGAGTTTAAACTATGAGATGAATTGAGGCAATAGTATAATTTTCTGGACTTAGAGTAGTTCATGCAAAAATTCTGAAAGCTTACAAAGAATTATAAGATGATTAATTTTATGCTTCAGCAAGACTTTTCTGTTGGAATAACTCAAGAGTGCTTTAGCTATGTACTAAAACCTTACATATTGAATAAAATTAAATCATTTTGTATTCATTACTATGTTTTTTGACTATTATAGAGAGACTTAAACTAAAAGTAGCTAAACTTAGACAGAATTTGAATCTTCTGTCATCATTCTGACTCCAGGGGCTAATGTGACAACCCACAATAACCCACCTCTTCTCTGATTGTACATTTTTTGGACCAAGATTCACATTCCAATGCCCAGGGCCTGCTTTTCTTGTTTTCTCTCTCCTTTCCTGGAGGGAAAAGGGAAGACCTTTGTCTTTAAGGGTGTGTTCTGAAAGCTGCACAGTCGCTGCTATCCTCAAGAAAACCTTGCCGTGGATATTGTACTTCGGCACTCACACCTACAAAAATGTGTATTGTGCCACACATTTGTCCCCAGAGGTTATTATGTATCTGATGAACTGGGCCTCAGCGGCAAGAGGAAATGGAGTGCAGTTTATCCCCTTCGGATGGAGCTGAACCGCTGTAAAATCTAGAGGTCTGGTCCTCAACAGAGAACGGGCAGGGAGCTACCTGGGAGATAAGAAAATAGTTTCTGTACAAATCTTTAGTTTGCTGTTCTTTACATCATCATGGTAACGCTGACACTGCACCAACTCATCTGAGTGATCACTATCACTTCAGCACCACCAGATTCTTTAACTTGAGAAAGAAATCTCTTCTTCAGTGAATTGAATATAAGACTATATTTTCTAGTCCTTCCTAACTCTTCTGTTTTCATTAGGATGATCAAATTATTTTCCGAGACTAAAATATTTCTCACAGTGAAAGAAAGCTCAGCAATGTAAGTGATATTCTACTTCAGTCCTTACACATTTTCCTCCAAAGATTAGTATTATGTGATGAGGTCGAACTTGTTTGAATGATGAGATATATTCACGCTCACCAAAAGCTTTGCAGTACAGGTGAATTTAACTGGCTGCTTTAGTCATAGCATCTTAAATGTAGTGTTAGATTTTTATCTATCAAATTTATCATTAGCCTGAACTCCCTGTCACTTCAGACACACCTAGCTCCTCATTCTTGCCACTGTCTGCAGCACGTCTGAGCTCCTCTTTCTTGAACATCTCTGGTTGTACTGTCATGGATGCCTTGATATCCTGAATCAATTCAGAATGGTTACTGTGATGGTCATCTTGACTTGGCAGAAGAAACAGAACTTTCCTAGTGCCAGATCCTGTGCATAAGGTGGGCAAGGACACTGTAATGTTATGAGTCCGGCATTCATCAGTAGCAGTCACCATACCTGGTGACCACAACTCCTCAAGACGCTCATGCAGAAGGACTTACAGAACTGCTTCTGAAAGTGGCAAAGTGATGGGATACATGTGTTTGAAGTGAGGGGTATATCTTGAGGCGGATTAATGGCAGTGTGGCTTTTAGTGTAATTTTAAAATTGAGGCTTTCACCATATATTTTGATCTTAGGTCATACTTACATCAGTCATTTCCTTTCCCTGTCCAATAATCACCTGAGTTTAGACCCTGATCTCAAGTATCTACACAACCATTGTCAGAATAAACTCTAAATTTTATATCTATCTTTAATTGTGTGATATATTAATATGTACAATTTCCTCAACATTAGATTCGTAAATATTTCTCCATTGTCATGATCTTCAAACAATTTCTATTGGCTTTGTTTGGTATTTGAGTCCCTGCAGAAACTTTTCTCAGTAGACGTAGTTTGGTAATAAAAGGGCAGCATCATTTTGGAGGCATAGCTGATCCTTGCACCTTAGTGCTTGGGTTCCTCCTTTAAGCATAAGATGGCACAGGGCAGCTCTTGGGAAGGTTTAGCAGCTGATATAGCTCTCAGACATTGTGTCACCTGGCAAAGTTTTCTCTCCTGATACACGAGTCAATCTCAGTTGAAGTTTCATTGTATACAACTGTGAAATGGCTTAAGAATACCAGATTTAATGATCGCCCCCACATACCCCTTTTCTGTTCACAGTGCCTTTCTCCTTTTTAAAGAACCCCTTCCATCCCACCCTCAACTCAGCCCAGACCTGGGCAGGTCTCTGTGATTTGCAGGACAGCAACTGAAAAGTGCACCTTGCAGGGAGCACTTGCCCCTAGCAGAGGCCGGTTGCCTATAGAATACATGGCCAGATATTCACGGTAGTCACTAACAGGACAGAGGAAAGACACACGTGTGGGTGAAAATACAAAACTGTTCTTTCTCATACCTTCCCAGTCCTGAAAATGAATGGACCTTTATTTATCTAAGACAAATAAAACAGAAAAGAGTCAATTGGGGAATTCAGGAACGATTCAGTAAAGTAGAAATACTGTGGTATTAAAGACACAGAGGAAAGTGTTGCCCCAATGTAGAGTTATTTCAACTACTTAGAAAAAGCATTAAATATTTGCTGTGTGCCCCCTATGAAAGACCCAGTGGTCTATAAAAAGGCAAGCCCAAAAGCATGAAAGCAAAACTTGGAAAACAAAATGCTCATGAAAGAACAAAATCATGATGAGAATTACTCATCAGTGATGGTCAGAGTGAACTTGAGGAATAAGCCCCAGAGTGCCCCCCCCCCAAAAAAAAGCAAGAAAAAATATAGAAACAAAGCTAATGAATATGAAAGTTGAACTGAACAGATATAAACCGCAAATCATTTGTATTCACAAAGCCTAAGCAAAGCGCAAGGGGTAGAGAGAACCTTCAGAGAGTTGAAGGAAGCCAGTGTTTAGTTCTGCAAGGAAATCTGTGCATAATAACTGTATTTGGAAGAACCACAGCTCTTCAGGCAAAGATTTTTCAATGTCGAAGTACATTTGTACCAAAAACTTGCTCAAGGATATCCAAGAGAAGATCTCTAGTACACAGCTAAATATTTAGTCTGGTTGCTGAGGAGTATGACCTATAATAGAATTTTATGTTCAAGTTATGAGTGGAATTTGAAAATCCCTGGCTGAAATTTCCTCATGAAGAGAGAGGCTGCACATATATAGCAAGACCTGTTTCAACCACAGATATGATTTATCGTGCCTAGGCAATGTGGAAATGAAACGAACTTGCATGCCTTTCCACATCGCACAATCCCACCTCAGCCTGCTATCTCATTGTCAGCCTGCTTCTTACCTCGGCTCAGTCTAAAGAGATAAAATGCCTCACGGTGACACAGAAGAGAGTTCATAAGACACCAGCGTGCAAGGGAAGGCATGGGTGAGCTTGGGGAGTATAGAAGATAAGTAGGTTGAGTTGAAGGAGTGGCTTTCTTAATAAAAGTAAGTGGCACAAAGAAAGCCATGGATTAGTACCTGATGGAATTGGGGTTGTAGTTAGAATCTTCTGATTTGTATTGATTTTCCCCATATATTATGCTAGTGCATCACCAGCTTCACATTTGTATAAGCAGTGATATGTTCGAGTGTAATGTATTGATTTTGTTCATTGTAATGATGATGCATAGCCTCACTGGTAAGGTGAAGGCAGTGTTTAAAGGGGATCGATGATGTTGTGGACCGTAACCTTCCTCTTAACCGCCTCTCAGTGAGTCCACATGTGGGCAGCTCTCAGGGTGAAAGCCGCTCAAGGACTCTGGTTTAAGATAATTCCTCAAGGACATGTTATCTATGTTCCCCTACTTAGATCAATGCTATTTATATTCACCTTGTGGCTATAAAATAAATACTTACTGACAGCCAGATTTAGTGAAAGCAGTGGCTAAAATAAGGGATAGAATTAATGCCCCCTGGGATTATAGACTATGTTAAAAGTTATGGTTGTAGTCATATAAACAAATTCTGCTCTTGCAATTTAAAAGGAAGGTTTAAGTGGATTAAATAATTTGATGAACCACAATTCTCTTGAAAGGATATACAGCACATAGCCTTATTGGAAATATAAGACAACCATTACTGTGTCTCATGAGCCTGTGCAGTTAATGTTTACATATTCAGGCTTCTCACTAGCTGATTAAGATGCCTTGCAATTTTTCTAATGAAATACTAAGTATTTTGTGTATGGTATTATGTTCACAGTGTTTGATCTGTCCTAAACTTCTAGGGGCTTCAGGTAGGGATCTTATTTGGTTTGTCATTTATATTACACAGTGTTTGTTGAGACAATGCATATTAAATGTATGGGATTTAATGGAGATACTGTTTTATTAGCATTGGTGAAATACATTTCTTTAAGAGGTGCTATACTGGCAAATAGGAAAGCCATGGCAAACATAGTGGGAAATTAAAATGTTTATTTTTGCTTCAAGACTGGTGAGATCAAAGTTAAAAGAAGAAATTACAAGCTACCTTTTACCATGACTATATTTAAATTAGTTTATAATGTAAATATTTGGTTCCTTTTTCCATATACTGTATCTGCCTCCAAAGAAGGGAAAGCCCCTAGGCACTGTTCCCTGGCACCTGCTCCTCCCCTCCCTGGTCCCTGGCAACAGCTGTCAGGACAGAGAGGAGCAGCACCAAGACAGCATGGTGTCCCCTCTGTCCAAAACTGGTTCCAAGTGGAGAATGTGCAGCAGTGTGAATGGATTCCCTGCAGTTACTACAGGTGATATAATATTAGGGGTTTTTACTACAAGACAAGACCAAGAAGCGGTTTCCATGATTCTTTATGAATCAGTGATGAACTCAGGCTTACTATGTCCCTCCATCAAAACCAAGTTCTGCTATATTTTTTATTTTATTTTATTTTAAAGAGAATTAAAAAAAAAGAACAGTAGCAAAATACCAGCAACAAAAACAAAAACAAAACAACGCAAAAACAATAAAAATGATACAGGGTTTCAGAACAAAATGATAGGAATTAACAGTGCTTGTTATATTATATATTGTTATCTTCAGTGAAGTTGCTCAGATTGCCAGATGTAAGAATGCAAGATTGTCCAAAACATTAAAGAGAATAAGGAAGTAAAAAATCTATGCAGTGAAAATTACAGTACTCTGAAAAAAGAGGGCAAAGAGGATTTCAGAAAATGGAAAGATATTCCTTGCTCATGGATAGAAAGATCCAACATAGCGAAAATGGACATACTGCCAAAATTGCTGTACAGATTCAATGCAATCCCAATTCAAATACCATTAGTAAACCTCACAGATCTAGAGAAGACAGTCCTAAAGTTCATCTGGAACAAGAAGAGGCCTAGAATAGCAAAAGCAATCCTGGGCAACAAAGGAAAGGCAGGAGGCATCACAATCCCTGACTTGAACTTATATTACAAAGCTACTGTGGTAAAATCAGCATGGTACTGGCACAAAAACAGAGCTGAAGATCTGGAACAGATTAGAAGATGCAGACACAGCTACACACACACTCAGGCACCTTTTCTTTGACAAAGGGGCCAAACATGTTAGTTCACTGCTCCATTTTCGATACCTCTACAATCAAGTGGCTGGTGGGCTTTATTTCTGAAGAGGCACATCATTAAAATGGCCATAATATTTTAATGTAGAATGTGAGGGTTCTTAAACGTTTTGCTAGAAAAGTTACTTATACAGTAAAAATGTGCTGTTCTGTTTCTGGATATTCCTGGATGCAACTCTAGTGTTTTCTTCTGCACGAGAAGAAGGTTGACATGTGCAGTTACAAAGGTGAGACAGGAGCGTATCCCAGTGCCGCCATCACTCCCACACTGCGATGTCCACCTGCCCACACTTGGACCCTGGCCCTGCAGTTTTCTACTGGTGATATTGGCAAAGTCACATGATCTCTTTTTCATTCCATTTCTTTCTAAACTAGATGTGGTTATGATGAGAATTTGATTGAGTTATTGTGAAGATTAAGTTGGTTAACACATGGAAGCATTTTGAACATTTCCTGGCTCATGGTGTGGAACCCAGAAATATTTCATAAACTTGATTGTGAAGTGATTTTAGCATCAAACAGTGCATGTCTGTGATCCAAATGTGTTGATAATGGAAAGGTATTAGATTGAGATATTTTTCATTTTATTACTATGAACACAATTCTTCCTGAATAATTCCAGCCAAAATATTTTATAAAAAATCATAGTTGAATCTTCCATTACAGTGAACAAAAATACAAGTTCAGTCTTGATTTTTTTATCTTTGTATATTCAAATCTAGAGCAAAAGAAAAGGTGAAAACAAAATGAAAGAAGATATTAATGAAATAATCATCTTTGAAAATCCACTTTTAGATTATTCTTAGTTCTGAAATTTACTTATGGTCTTAAATTGCTATTGAAGTTTTTAGAGACATCTGTTCTAATAAAACCTTAAGTTCCCTGAACATTAGAGAAGCCGGTACCTCACGAGGCTTGAGCTCTGCTTCACTCTTTTCCTAATTCCAAAGTAAACAAAAAGAAATCAGATCTTTAAAAACACTTATTAACCTAATTCAAAGATGTATGGTTTTGACTGGAGTCCAAATGAAATAAGTTCAGCCCAGAATTCTCATGTCATTAAATTGAATTGACTTATTTACTGTGTTTTATTTTATTGATCATGTTAAAAATGTGACCTGTCTGGGACATTTGTCTGGTTTTGCTGAATTCTCTTGCATAATTTATGGTGCTGTTTTTGTTCCTCAGTAGAATCTTGTCTACTTTAACATTAATACTAACATAATGCCTCATCTAATTGTCTTTTTAAAAGCCTAATCTTTCAAGGTTTTATTTTATAGAAATGAATGTGATTCTAGAATGAGCTAATAAGAGTATGCACCAAATGTAATAAAATCTGTTCTATTTATCAAAGAAAGAATCAAAGTCTGGGTTTGTTCTCTATTTTCTTAAAATGTCTTCCAGTGTACAGCTTTTATTCCAGACTCCAATGTTGGCAAATACTACATCCTCAAAAGATGATGTCATAGACATAGAGTAGGAGTTACCTCTGATTTAGGAAAATTTCCTATTTGCTTTTTTTTGTGTGTGAAACAAAAACATGTTACTTGTGTTGAATGCAATGTGTTTGCATTGAATTATATTAATAGCTGACAAATAAGGTATTTACTCTACCATTTGAAGTTCACAGTGGCCCTCTGTGGCCCACACCAGTACTACTTAGGATTTTCCAGATAGGGAGAGGGGCTTTCATGAGCTGAAGTGACCCGTCCAGTGCACAGGTGAGGGGTGTTAATTGTGGTCTGTGGCCAGGCCAGTCTGCAAGGCCGGGTACTGGATACCCCAGGGGGCCATGCGAGGTCTCTTATTCATTCCCTTATTATTTTTTCAGCAGCAAAACCAAACTTTATTTCTCAGACTCAACATGTGATTAAATTACAACTGCTTCAAAAAAATGGCATTTCTATCATACCAAATACAATTACACATGTATGAGTAATTTCTAATCTGAAGAGTGTCTGAGACACAGGCATGACCCATCCTTATTAAGTGAATTCATTGCTTTTTAACATTTATTTTAAGTGATACACAAAGATATACATTGCACATATTAATGGGATATCATGGAGATTTGATACATGTACACATAGTGTAATGTTTAAATCAGTTTGTTTATTTTTATTGATTTTTTTTTTCTGGTACCGGGAATTGAACTCACGACCTTGTGCTTGCTAGGCAGGCACTGTGCCGGTGAGCTAAATCCCCAGCCCCCTAAATCAGTTTAAACATTTCCCCAAAGAAATTTCCATTTGTTTATATTGAAACATTTCTATTTGTTTATATTGAAATTTATACAAGAAATTTCCATTTGTTTATATTGAAACATTTCCATTTGTTTATATTGAAACGTTTAAAATCCCTTCTTCTAGCTTTTTTGAAAAGCTACATTGTCATTTTCTATCGTCAGCGGGCTGTGCAGTAGCACCCCAGAGTTCACTCCTCACTGCTACTGAGAGTCTCGGGTCGCCCTTGCCTCGCCCCAGCTCTCCCTGCTCTCCCCACCGTTCCACTCGTACCTTTATGAAATCAGCCTTTTTAGATCGAATGTCTGGGTGAGATCATGCAGTGCTTGCCATGTGTCTGGCTTATTTCACTCAGAGTAATAATCTGCAGCTCTGGCCATGTTGCAGCAACCCGCTGGATTTTATTATCTTCAAAATGTTGCAGACAATGTTGATATTAAATTATGAGTTTTGATATTTACCTTTTATCCTGTCCATCCTTCATCTGGATGTATTTCATGCAACTAGTTTTATCATTAACAATTTTTAGGTTACAATAGTACTGCTGTAGATAAAATAAAACTTTTGTGATCCAAATTCACCTTAGATCTGAGTCAGGTTTCTCCTGATCTGATTCACTCTTCCCAGCAGTGGAGGTTTACTATGGACGTCTTAAAGTGAACGCACCCACTGTTTTATAAAACACAGCCGCTGTATGATTTGTGGGGTGAAAATTTGTAGAACTAAAAAGTTTGATGAGATTCACTTTCTTCTAGAGATTCTACATTCTGTTTTTTGGGGAGCCCATCTCAAGTATTTTCTCAGATATATTTTTAATGTTTTGTGCTCTCACGCTTATGTTTTTTTATTTTAAAAATATTATTTCAACATGAATTCTGAGTCGTGGATTAGTGGCGTGTATAGGAGGATCTTGGAGACCTAGAGTTAGGGACTAACTCTAGTTCTGAGCTGTACAACTTTAGTGCGTCTCTGCCTCAGATGGGAAGGGAGATGTATTGATCTTCTGACTTTGCACAGGTGATTTTTTAAAACTTTTAAATATTAAGATGCCTTGCAAAGTATGTTTGTCTATCATACTATAAAATTTATTTTAATCTCTTAGAAGTAGAGTGGTCTTATTTAATAAATTATATTCCTGCTTTATTAAACATAGATGTAATATATTTTAATCTGTTACTGTATGAATTCCATGGGACTGCTCAAGTGACCCTTCAGAGGCTCTGAAGTCACGTAATGCTTTTCACAATCTCTTGATAGAAATATCTCAGCCTCTTCCCTCAATATCGGTTGCCTATTTAGGGAGAGCACCGCCATGAGTGCGCTTTGTAATGGTACGTCACTTTCTGATGCTGACAATCTGAAAATTGTTTATTATGTGTAGCGTTTAAATTAGCCTCCAACACTCTTTTTTCATCACAGTAATTATCATGGTTTATATCTAAATGTCTCCCCAAAGCCTCATGTACTCCTCGGTGAGGCCTTGGCGAGTGACTGGGTTATGGACACGTGGGACTCACCAGTGGCTTAACCCATTGAGGAGGTATAGCTGAATGTGATGTGGAGAGGTGGAGCCTGGAGGCTTCATTAGCGGTGAAGGAGGAGGAGGTCACTAGCGGTGTGGCCTGGGAGAGCCTATCTCTCTCCTCCCCTTTGATCCCCCTCTCTACTTCCTGCCTGCACCGCCATGAGCTGTGTCTCCTCTGTGATGCCCTCCTGCCAAGCCACCCTTCCATGGAACCAGCTGATTATGGACTGAACCCTCTACAAATTATGAACCAAAATAAACCTCCCCTCTTTTAACTGGTGAGTGCTGGATATCGTGTCTAGCAATTAAAAAGGGACTAAGACACCAAACCTATACTATAATTGTGGTGGAACATTTTTTACCACAGCTAGCTCCAGTAACAGATGACCCGCAGCCACTCGTGCGTACAGGTACATGGGTTTCTTTCAGGAGCGCTCTCAGTGTTTCTGTTGCAGCTATTTCTTTAATGTTATTATAATCCTCATCAGCCGTCCTCACATACTCAACCTGCAGATTGTCTGTTGCCGCCATTTAACTTTAATAAACAAACTGCTGACACCATTACTACTCCCTTTGGTCTCAGTTCAGATTTACATCTCATATTCACACTTACTGCTACTGAACTCTCCAGTCTTTGGGAAATGTCTTTCCTTGTGTTACTGTGCAGTTTGCCTTGCTCCTTATTCCCTCCTTTTGCCAGTGTCTGCTGTCTCTACAAGACTGCTTCTCTTTTCTGTTTTATATGTCGTAATTATTAGGAAAGGAACTCCTGGAGGTTTAACAGTGAACCTAATCTTTAAGAACAAGAGTTATTTCTTCAATTTTCTTTCGACCGTTGATGCTACAAATATACTATTCATGTTCATTTCAAAGCACTCTTTCCTTAATATGTTAAATAAATTGCCTTTGAATCATTAATGCAATCGATTTTCTATGAGGTAAATCTAAGCTGTTATAACATTTTAATTGGCAAAAGAATGGGAAAAATCTAAATTCATCAAAAGGAATCTATTACTATTATATCAAACATGATTAAGCTTGTGTATTTATGCAAAGATAATGACTATTCAATTCGTTTTAAGATTTTATTTTCTTACTGTGATTTAGTAAAGTAGAAGTACACAGTTATATTTAAGTCCTTAAGTATACTCATTCAGTGCCTTCCGATGCATATTTCTTTTCTAAGTCTGCTCATCTGTAGATTCTGTATTTCTGTATATCGTGACCTCCTCAAGGACAAACAGCTCTCTAACCACTAAAGCAGAAGATTCCTCTGTGTCCAGTGCCCCTGTGTTAGGCTCCTGTTGCCCGTGCAGCCTGGCCTTGCAGCTTGAGGAGAGCAGCTCTGAGCTCATGAAGGCTCCACGCCTTCTTCTCTTCATTCTTTAATTGGCCATGGTAAGGAGCAGCTCAGTCCATCTGTCTCTATCTCTGATTGGTCTAAGTGATTTGTTAGAAAGGCTTTTCTCTGTAGGAGTTGGAACTGCTGACCATCCCATACTCGTGGATCAGCACCAGGTGATGCTGCTGAAATTCCAATGATGAAATGCTGCTCATGGGAAAGACCTTTACTTTAAATCCAGAGTGTTTCTCACAGCATGCCAGTCTACCAGAATGCTTAAACTGCTATCTACATGGGGGTCTATTTAACCTATAATGAATCCTATGCAATAGGCTATATATAATAAGGATTTATTGGACTGTAATGCCATGCCCAAAACACATGACATAATCAAAATTTTATTTAATATTGGAAATATTGTTGAGAATTTAAAAAATTCTGAACCCAACAAGGTCTATAATGTAAAAGTTGCTAAGGACCTGTTGTAAATAACATCTGTAATAACTGTAAAATAATAAGGATGTTTTGTGATGTGGAAATTAAAA